>NC_049215.1:11708411-11783411 GCF_013347855.1 Anguilla anguilla
GCACACACACACACACACACACACACACACACACACGAGCTTAAATGCGGTGCGTCTTTAAATATTTCAGAGCTGAAACCGGGGCTGGATTGTGAGTGTCCCGAGGTTGCCTGCCTCTCTTAGTCATCTCGCGCTCGGCTTTAGGATTCACAGGGGCATTGTGGGAAGGCACAGCTCACTTCAGAATGCCGCTGTATCCCCCCCCCCCCCCATCCGCCCCCCCCCCCTTAGCACACGCAGCCCGGCTGTAAGTATAATGGGATTAGCATCTCCTACATAAAGTGCTTGCTTGGCTGTCGCGCGCTGGAGCTGGTCTGAAAGAGCGCCCTGACCGCAGATGGATTGGCACTAAAGACGCGGGACAGGTGATACCTGCGGGCGAAGCGCGGAGCTCGGCGCATAAACGGGCGGCGGGTATCGCCGCGGGAGCCGCCGCTGCTGCCAGGACGCCTCTGCCGCGCCCGTACTCCTATCTGCCTGCAGGGCGGCGCTCTCCTCCCACACCGCGCTGCTCAGGGACCTGCCTGCGTGGGTGTGTGGGTTTATCGCCGGGTTGACTGAGACGCTGCGGTTGTCGATGCCCCCCCCCCCCCCCCAACTCCCCCTTGGGGTTGGCGGTATAAGTGCTCTCAGGGGCCCCCCAACAATGGGCACTACTCGAGCGGCTGAAGAGGGGCCACACAGGTCCCCCTGCACAATGAGCGGCTGAGGGAGAGAGCTCTGGGGGTGTTCATTAAACAGCCTCCGAGACACCCCCCCCCCCACCCAAACCCGCCCCACACCACCCCCACCCCACCCCAACCCGCCCCACACACCCCCACCCTCCCAGCTCACACTGCGTGAGAATGAGCCGGAACAGCAGGCTACTTCCTGTCACCTGCCCCACGGGAGGAGGAAGCAGAAGCTGATTGGTCCGGACCACCAGGAAACAGAAGTGAGGTTTTGTTTTCATAGGTTGCCGGGTTATGTGTCGGATGGCAGCCTTGAAAGGGCTCACAGAGCTCTCCCACCTGCTGTGTGTGGAGACAGAGCCCGTACTGTCGTCAGTGTGTGGAGACTCCTGCGTGTGGAGACAGAGCCCGTACTGTCGTCAGTGTGTGGAGACTCCTGCGTGTGGAGACAGAGCCCGTACTGTCGTCAGTGTGCGGCGACTCCTGCGTGTGTTTAGCCCAGTGTGAGGCATTAATGACCAGGCCCTCCATGCCAAAACGGGGTCCCCCCCCGCGCACTTTGATAGGGCCCGGCTGCCGGGGTCCTGGAGGAGAGGGTGCAGAGCGGGTATTCGGGGGTCTTTGCCCCCCCCCCCCCCCCCCCCCCCCCCCCCCCCCGCTCGCATTCTCCGGCCCTTTCAGAGCCTCTGCAGAGATCTTCAATTTGGGAACAAAAAAGCTGGCCAATTACGGGTTGAGACCACCCCCCTCCCCCCTCCCCCCTACACACAGGCCAGACCACTTCTCTTAATCCCTTAGCTCCTCCCATCTTCCTGCTCTTGCTTCCTGTCCTGCTCCTGAATGCCTGCACACTCACTTTCAATAAGAGGATTCTCGAGAGGAGAAGCTGCGCTATTGGACCCGTTTCCGTCCTTCACGTTTGAGCGTTTGCTTAGCGGAAACCCTCATTGGTGGAACGGTTGTGTTGGCGGTTTCAGCTTCGTGCCGATTGGTGCAGAGTCCACCTTTAACATGGGGAAAATTGGGCAAACGTTTCCTTACCTGCTAGTGAAGAGGATAAACACTGTTAATGGAGAGGTTTGCTTCTTTCACGTCTGTTTATTTACGTAGGAGAAAGCCTAACCGCCAGGCAGCTCGAGTTACTGCACTTTTAAGCACCGTGCTGTAAACTGTGACAGGTTTGACGTGGCAAAAATCTGGCGAAATGCGTGCCGATTGGTGCAAACAAAAGCCGTGCCCCGCTGAAATTATAGTGCTGCCATTTTCTGTCAGTTGTCAAAAAAATCTCAGAGAACATCAACAGTCTCAGCCGCGATCCTTCGCGTTCAGGATTAGAGCTGGAAAAAAAAAGTGCTGGGAATCCCCTGGTGGTGATTATTTTGGTTGTGCATTTTGTCAGGCCCCCCCCCCCCCCCCCCCCCGTCTAATCGCTGCCCGGCGACGTCCCGTAGCGGGAGGCTTCCCGCCCGAAGCATCGCGCTCACTCTGTGTTCGCGGCTCTCCGCGGGCTGCGGGCTAATTGCGGGGATTAGGGTGCGGGGATTTTTTTTTTTTAGGGGGCCCCGCTTGCGTTGGATCCCATCTCCCCCCCCCCCCCCCCCCCCAAAAAAAACACTCCTCGTTCTTCTTTCTGTTCAGCTCAGCCTCCGTACGCACTCTCGCTGCTTCTGGAACACACACGGTTTCTGTGGTGGGTTCTGCTGTCCCACAATGCTCTGGTGCAACCCAGTTTGGGAGCGGGGTGGGGGTGGGAGGTTGGGGGGGGGGGGGGGGCACATCGCTGCTCAGGGAGACAAATGAGAAATTTCACTTGATTGTCTAGCATGCGTACACATTTTTAGATCTTCCAATCCTCTAAATGGGTTTGCTGATCAATACGAGGTGGGCTTCTTCTCCCGGGATAATTGCATTAATTAATCACTGGGCCTCCGTCTGCGGGCCGAGCCGTTTGGAACCCTCCTCGACCGGAAGACAATGGCCTCGCGTCTCGTTCCGCGCTCAATTATTCCTCTTTGTTATTTTTGCCTCCCGATGTTTAATTAAGGAGAGTTTTTTTTTTTTTTACTCCTTTACTGCAAAGCACTTGTGCCAGCACTCAGCACTGGGGAAGGAGGGGGGGGAAGAGAGAGAGAGAAAGGGACATGGGGAGTGAGAGAGAGAGAGAAAGGGAGATAGGGAGCGAGAGAGAGAGGGCTGGAGAGGGAAAGAGGGAGAACGGCTCTGAATCAGGGCAACAGCAAAAATAGTGAAATGACCGGCTTTTCCTTATGCGTTATAAAAATATGAACATTTTTTTGCTACTCATTTTGTGAGGCTCCGAGTGCAGTTCCCTGTGGACTGCCCCTGACTGACACCCAGGTTCTAGCGTACCGCGAGAGGCGGGTGACGAGGACAGACGTGGCGAGGTCACAGACTCGACGGAGGAGCTGAAAAAGCAGAGGATGTGTTGTGTTAATTCTGCTAATTCCACGACACGAGCCAGAGCTCTAAAGGACGAAGTTATCGTCAGATAAAATCGTTTTATGCCTTCTAGCTTTCCGCAGGCTGGAGAGAATTAGCAAAGAGGAAACAGACAGAGAGGAAACAGACTGCGGCATGACAAAGGGAGGGAGGGAGAGAGAGAGAGAGAGAGTAATACACCAGTGTTTATCAGTTAACATTTTAACTTGTGTCCATCTGTTTCCCTTTTCGTTCTGTTTGCTGCAGTCGTACTAAATCTGTTTGCCTTATGTCTGAGGGAGAGGGAGGGAGAGAGAGAGAAAGAGAAGGAGGGAGGGAGGGGAAGGGGGAGGGAGAGAGATGGGGAAAGAGAGAGAGCAAAAAAGCACAGGCAGGCTTCATGCCAGCACTGCTTACCAACAGAATCAGAGTTAAGTTGTGAAACTGTCCAAATCTCTTATCTGGAAATGTTGTGACCGTGTGACCAAAACACAGAACACATTAGGGGAGAATCTCTTCTCTGTCAGAGAAACAAAGCAGAGGCAGATCCTGACCGAGCACAGGCTCAGGGACCACACACGAGCAGTTGAAAAAGGCCGATGCTGGAATGCATGGTTACCAAAAGAGATACTCGGTCACTGTAGGACAGGAGAGGTGGAAACAGAGACGCACTGTCACCTACGTTGCGGAAAATATTCAGAAATGAGTACAAATTGCTTCGACAAATGACCTCTAATTGTGAAAGACTTCTGTTCACAAACAACGAAACAACGAAATGAAAAGTAACTAAAGATCCTGCTAGGAGAAGGGCCAGCAGCTCCAATAGCTGCAAAGTACAGTTCATCTAAGCCTGTCACAATCTGAGGGGAGATTATAGCGCAGTGTGGTGTTGTTTTATAGCAGATATAGCAATTGTTCGGTTCAATTTACGTACGTGTTCCAATATATTTCTGTAGGTACGTTTGAGAACTTTTCACACATGTATTTCTTACCAATAAAGCATTTACAAGTCTAGATGGAGAGACAGAGTGAGAGAGAAAGAAAGAAACAGAGATAGAGGCAGAGTGAGAGACAGATAGATACTGATTTCCTGATGTAACGTGTGTACAAACCAATGTAAGTCTTTATCCAGCGCACACGTGGTGATGTTATTGGTGTGAAGCTCCTGGATGATGTCATCAGCGCCGGTGTAAACACAGGAGAGTGTGTGAGGCGTCGGTGGCTGCTTCGCGTCCCCCGCAGAGAGAGCCACGGGAGCAGCGCTCACGGACAGAGGAGTTTCATCCCTCCTCTCCGGCACAGACCCCGCCTGACTTTCATCACCGCCTCGGTATCCAGGGGCAACCTGCGAGCGTTCCACGCACTCAGACCAGAAGGGCACGGCTAATTCAATCAAGATTTTATGTTCCTAGTTCCAGACACAAACACACACAGAGAGACACACACACACACAGACACACACAGACACGCACACACACACACACACACACACAGAGACACACACACACACAGACACACACAGACACACACACACACACACACACACACACAGACACGCACAAACACACACACACACAGACGCGCACACACAAACACGTGCACACACAAACACGCACACACACACACACACACACACACACACAGACGCGCACACAAACACACACACAGAGACAGACATGCACACACACACACACACACAGACACGCACACACAGACGCGCACACACAGACACATGCACACACAGACACACAGACGTGCACACACAAATACGCACACACACAGACACGCACACACACAAACTTAACAGACCTTTCAAGCTGTACCCTGTAAATGCGTGTTATTCTCAACCATTTTCAAAAGAAACAGTGGCGGTTTATTTCAGTGACGGTGGTTTTGTTCTGCCTGATTCAGCCCGGTTCAGGACCGGGCCAGAACCTGCCAGGCTGTCTGTCCTGCTGTGATTGGCCCAGAGGGGCGGGGGCCCAGAGGGGCGGGAGACTTTCGGGGGAGCTTCCGAAAGTCTCCGGTTCCTCTCTATGTCAGCTGTGACTGACTTCTTCTCTAAATGCATTTAGATTTGATTTGGCCCCGCGGCGTCCCGTTTCATGCTAATGAGACTGTAGCTGCTGCTGGGGCTACTGTTCTTCCTGCTAAAGACGAACAACATGACCGAATGACCAACCAGCCTTCTGGCCCCTGTTCGCTAAAATGGCGGTAGCAAGCACAATATCTAGCCTATTGTATGCTGTGAAGCGGGACCTACTGTTGAGAAGCCGGGCTATGCTATGCGCGGCTGCAATTCCCTTCTACGGTGCTCTAACAGTGGACTGGAGATGAGGCATTGGGGATAAAGGCCAGCTGCTAATATTTGGTGAAATAGTTGGTAAATGGCCTTGCCGCAAGCAAGCCCTTGCAGGCCAATTTGCTAAATGTTTGCATTTCCGACTCCAATCTGATGCTTGCTTGTTGAGATGTATTATAATATACAGGGTTTGGACAAAATGAGGGAGACATCAGATGAGAAAGGAATTTCAATTTTAACTACAGTAACTATCGCAAAAATGCAGCTACATGGGTGAGTCATATTAGGATGAATGCCAATTAGCAGGATGTGCTATCAAAGAGGTCTGCCAATCGTTTACAAATCATTTCCAAACCAACACGAGCAAGTAACTGTTCCAGAGAGGCCAAATAGTCTCACCCTTCGGAAACTACATGTATGCAAGGCCAATGAACAACGACCCATAATCTGGTGAAAGAAGCGAAAGAAATTGGACCCCTGAGCAGTGGAAATAAGTAATATGGTCTGATGAGTCATCTTTTACTGCTTTTCCTACATCTGGATGGGTTTAGGTTCAGAAAAAGCCAAAGAAAGCCTTCAGCTGTTAATCATAGTGCTGGATCTGTAATGCTATGGGCAGCTGTCGCATGGGAGTCGTTGGGTCTGATGGATGCTCTGCATGGTCACATAATGTCCAAGGAACATGAAGCCCTCTTACCAGACTCGGTGCATCCAAACGCAGTTCCCTCATAATGCCCCCATATTCCATGATGATAACGCATCATACTACATCATACAAGAGTGCTTTCATGAAGACCAGGATGAAATGAAACGCCTTTCATGACCTCAACGATCTCCAGCTCTAAACACCATTCAACTTTTATGGGAAGTTCTGGAGCACAGAGTACAACATGGATCTCCTCCTTCATCCCTCAAAGAAGTGGAGGCTGTTCTTCTAGAAGAACGGTCTGATATCCTACTACACACAGTTCAGAACTTATGTGACAGCATGCCAAGTAGGACAGATACTGTTCTGAAGGCAAACAGTGCACCCACTCCTTATTAGTTGCTTCACATTCATATATTGTTAGATGTTTCCATTCTTCCTGTAGTTTGACGTGTATAGTGTAGGATTTGGTCAGGTCTCGTTAGGATGCCATGCGATACTCTCTGGGCCTGTAGGGCAGTTGTGTGAAGTATACACTGCCGAAGGGGACAGATCAGGTTCTGCAGATCAGATTCTGGCTTTCTGGCGTTTCATGAAATGTATCCTTCCTTGTTTGTGTATAAACAGAAAACCCTGATATGCAGTAAGCCCTCTCATTACCGGGGGGTTGGGGTGGGGGGGGTGGGGGGGGGCATTGTGATGATGCTGTCTGTACGTGGCTCTGGGCAGTGAGGTCTGTCACCCCTGCTGAGGTGCGGTCTCCCTCCCTGCGGGGTTTTAAATCACGGCACGGTCCTCCTGCAGGGCCGGCCAGTCTAATCTCAAAATGGCCGCTGTGGAGGCGGACCCGAAGCGGCTGACTCAGCGTATCAGGGGGAAACCCATTATCACCTCATTACTGGAATCAGGGTTTTTTAGAGTGCCGGGCCTTCTGGGATACGAGCGGAGGCCCTGTCCTCTTACCTGGCCTGCTCGTTGCAGCTGTTGCAGAATATAGTCTCTGCCACCGTTAACAATGAGGCTGGGACCCCTAGTGTGTAAGAGGGGTGCAACGATACATCGATCTGGGTCCGATCCGATCCAGTCGAAGCAATGTGAAAAATGTATCATTAAGAATCTTAGCAAAATGTTTATTTAAATGTACATAATCTTACTGCGGTTCACTCTCTAGCAACACTGCCAAAATTGTTGTGTACATTTCTGACTGCTAAATGTGACGCCAATACGTTTTTGCACCCTCAACCTCTCAATTTTGGTTGTATGCGCATGTTGTAATAGAATTGCGTTTGCTGGATCATATATATTGATCGTTTCTTAATATACCAGATCATTTCGGGTCGTATCGCAGCTTTCATATTGCCAAATATCGAACCGTTGCAGAGAAATTGTATCCTATCGAGGTGAAGCCTGACGTTTACACCCCTGGTCTGTATGAAAACATGACGAGACGCTGCTTTCTGTTGTGAAGGAACAGGAAATGTATGGCTTTGCACAAGCTGATGTAGCGTTAGGAGTCCTCCTCCTTATGGCTGCCAGCACTGTGTGATGTCATAATCGGACTGCCCGACCCCTTCACATTCCGCACGCCTGGTGCCGCCCACATTCTGTTACAGTCCCCCCCCATGTTTGAAGACAGCCTAGCCACACGTGTACATCCAAACCCACGAGCGAAAGAAAACAGTTCCATATGGTCAGTAGTCAGCATGGGGAGAGATGGCAGCTGCCCGTGTCTCTCCTGTCTCTGAGCCAGGTTGGGTTTTCCCATGTAAGCGAGTGGAAGGCCAGGGTGACAGGGGGCAAGGGAAGAGGTCCGCCCGAAAGCGAGGTTATCTCCCAAGGCCTCGTCTGGCTCTGCCTGGCGTTGGCCACGCCCATCCTGCCTCATTTCCTCTCCCGAAAATGAAAAACACCGTCCTGGCCGGTTTTTTTTTATTTTTACGACCGATGTGCAGATTACGTCCACGGGGGGGTGGGGGGGGGCGCTGATTGATCGATGTGTTCCTGAAGCAGAGTCTCGTGGAGGGAGGGGGGGATGGGGGCTATGGGGGGCGGTGTCTTCCTGTGTGGATGAACTGCGTCGTTCCGCGAGGCAGACCCTGCTCCCGAGCGAGCAAGCGATGTGGGCCGGCCTCCCCCCCCCCCCCCCCCCCCCCCACCTGGCGTCCTCCCCGTTCGCTAGCCCGTTAGCGGCGAGCGGGAATCGGCCGCCAGACGCCGGCGTGATCTACAGCCCCGCTCGCCGCGGCGTCGGACACGCCCGCTCGCATCGATTTAACGTCCCGTCTCCCTCGCCGGCCGTTCCTGATGTTTTCTTAGAGGCTCATAACCGCGCGCGCAGCGAAACCCAAAGTGCTGAATTAACACTGGCGGAGGTCGTGCGAGTGCAACAGGGAGCGCGCGCGTGCTCAGAAGTGCTCAGAACGTCTCGCTGAGCACCGCTGGGAGCCCTAACTCGTCTGTCTCGCTGTTGTCGACCCGCGGGTCTGACAGACAGCGTGATTTGTCTTTTGGAAAAACCTCGTCCCTGACGAAGCTGAAAGCTCTTTCCTGTTTAGAAAGCGCAGCCCGGTGCTTTTTTTTTATAGCTTCTGCCGTGCGGTTTTTCCTGTGGCGTCGTTTCCAGACGTGCGTTTCTACGCGCTTTCACGCTCCAGTGAGAACGCCCCCAGTCCGCTCGCTGCAGGTCAGGCCGAAAGGACTGCGTTTTCACATATGAGCCCCCCCCCCTTTCCCCCCCTACACACACACACACACACACACACCCACACCCTAAATGTCAGCTTCATCATCATCACCATAACGCGCCTCGTTTAGTTTCTCTGTCCAACGCGGGAAATTTACGGCGCAGCTGCGCGGGATCTTGCGTGCGGCTCGGCACGCGTCCTGCGTCGCTCCAGCCGCGGTGTTCCAGGCTAACGACATCACGCGCGCGGCGTCCGGAGCGTTCACTTTCCCGCCGGCTCCCGCGTAAAGATGGCCGCCGTCCGGGCCGTGTGAGAAGGCAGCCGGCCTGGCGGCGCGGCGGCGCGGTTCGTCGGCTCGTGGGCCCGCCGGTGCCACTAACTCGGCCGTGCGTCGCCAGAGCCGTCGTGACGAAGAGCCTGACCACGGCGGGGTACCCCTGTGCGAAAAAGAACTCAACGCCATCCCTCTTTCTTCTGTCAGCGGGGCTGCAAAATGAGACTAAAAACTTCAACTGTGTCTGGTTGAATTCTGTATATGAAACGGCTCTTTTAAATCCTAACGCTGCTTTGCATCCTAATAATGTTTTTAAATCGGGCTGCTCCACTGGGCGGGTGTTTCCGGGTCTCAGTCACTGTGTTCTTTCTATAAGGCTGCTTATAGAATTAGAAGTACATCATCGTGGGTTCCGTGATGTCACAAAAAACAAAAGCGTTCTGAATATTTAACCCGGTACGGACCGCGCGGTTGTTCCGGCTGCCTCTGGGTCGCCGGTCCGTGGAGAAAAGCCGTTCCTGCATAACCGTGACGTCGATGTCGGACGCGGGGTCTCGGCCGCCGATCCGCGATTGAATTTTGGAAGCGGGCGTCCCGCTGCAGTCGATATCTGTCTGCGGAGATTACAGAGTCTATTGTTTTTAAGGAGAGGGGGATTGGATAAAGGGACCGTTCTCTGGGCTGGGGGGGTGGGTGGGAGGCGGGCGGTGGGGGGAGGGGGGGGTACGTGCGTATGTGAGTGGGTTTGATACCCTGCGTTCCCTTTCCTCTCTGGGTTTGGGAGACGGTTCTTTTTTTACTGACTGAGCGGGCGCGTGCGTACGCAGTCTGCAGTAGAGAGGCTGAACGGTGCGGTGCTTGGTCTCTCTCTCTCTCTCTCTCTCTCTCAATTCTTTCTCTCTTTCTCTCTGTCCTGCTGTCTCTACCCAGCTCTCTGTATCTCTTTCGCTCTTTCTCTATCCTACTCTCTCTCTCTCTCTCTCTGTTTATCCTGCTCTGTCTCTCTCTCCCCCTCTGTCTCTCTCTCTCTCTCTCCCTCTCTCCCTCTCTCTCTCCACGGGAGGCAGAGCGTGGAGAGTCTGCAGTGGAGAGGCTCACCTGCAGTCGCACCGTAATCTCCCAGAGTGCACCACAAACCGAATTACCGCCACGCCGCGCCGCAGCCGCTGTGACCCAGTTCTCCTCCCGCCAATCGCAACGCCGCCTCGCCCCCCCCAAATTTCTCTATATTATTTCTCCCTATCTCTCTCTCTCTTTTCCTTCTCTCTCTCTCTCTCTCTCCCTCTCCCCCTCTGTCTCTGTCTCTACCCCACTCTCTGTCCTGCTGTTTCTATCCTGCTCTCTGTCTCTCTCTCTATCTGCCTATCCTGCTGTCTCTCTCTCTCTCTCTCTCACTCGCTCTCTATCGTACTCGCTGTCCCTCACTCTCTCTCTCTCGCTCTCTCGCACTCTCTCTATCCTACTCTCTGTCTCTCTCTCTATCTGCCTATCCTGCTGTCTCTCTCTCTCTCTCTCTCTCTCTCTCTCTCACTCGCTCTCTATCGTGCTCGCTGTCCCTCACTCTCTCTCTCTCGCTCTCTCGCACTCTCTCTATCCTACTCTCTGTCTCTCTCTCTCCTTCACTCACTCTGTATTGTGCTTGGTGTCTCTCTCTCTCTCTCGCTCTCTCTCTATCCTACTCTCTGACACTCTCTCTCTTTCGCTCTCTCTCTATCCTACTCTCTGTCTCTCTCGCACTCTCTCTTTATCTGGCTCTCTGTATCTCTCTCTCTCACTCTCTCTCTACCCTGCTCTCTCTCTTTCTCTCTCTCTCTCTCTCTCTCTCTTGCTTTCTCTCTGTCCTGCTCTCTGTCTCTGTCGCTCTCTGTCTGTACCACTCTCTTTTTCTCTCTCTGCAAGCACCTTTCATTCTGTTCCTCCTGCACCCGCTCCCTCCTCCCTCTCTCTCCCTCCTCCTCCTCCTCCTCCTCCTGCTCCACGGAGGCAGGCTAACTGCAGCAGCATCCTCAGAGCGAGCGGTAGGGACGCGGACAGAGAGAGAGGCTGCCACGCTTGGCTGGCATAGCTTGCGGCCAGATCCAGGGTTGCCATGTTCGGGACCGGAGACGTCAGCTCCCCCCCACGCGGGGGGAGGAGGGACGCGTGCTGAGACAGAGGGGAGGGGAGGGGGGGGGGTTTCGGGGTGCCTGCGCAGTGCGGAGGGAGAGGGGGGGAGACCCACGGACACGGCAGCCAGACTTCGGTGCAGAGACTCCCAGGGAATTAGGAGGAGAGAGGGGGGCGACTGAGAGTCTCCAGGATGGCCCGTTTGGGCTGGTGCCTGGCCGCAGTCATCAGCTGGGGCAAGCTGTTCCTCTCCTGCTTCTTCCCCCTCAGGGCCAACAGGAGGGACAAGGTAAGCTCGACCACCCCAACCCTCCTGCACTCGCACCTTTTTTTGGGGGGCGGGGGGGGGGGGGGGGGGGGGGGGGGGGGGGGGGGGGGGGGGGGGGGGGAGGAGGAGTGGGGGAGGGTCACCTTGTCCGGACGCCGGACGCCAAACCCTCCGGACCGAAGACGGGGTGCGGGTTGGACCGAGCGAGTCCCGTTTGCGTTGGGGTCGGTCGTTCTGGCGGTTCTGTCTGTGATTAATTTGACTTCCTCTCTAATCGGGTCCCTCTCTCCGGCTCTGGATGGGACCCACCGCATCAACTCCCGTCTTTGACCTTCTCGCTTAACTGTGGGGACGGCGCGCAGTTTGGGAAACCGTTTTAACTTCAGTGTGCGTCGCGGGACGGGAGTCCGGCGATAAATCGGGGAGCGGTGCGCCCTCAGCTCGGGCGCAGACGAACGCGGAGATCTCCAAATCGGTTACCGTGCTTTTTGCTTCACGTTTTTTTTTTCTCCTTGAGGTAATTGATTGCGGTGCAAAAACGGTCTGCTTGTACTTCCAGCTTGCAGCTTTCCCGTTCTCTGAAGCGTCCCGTTAATTCAATCCAATCTGAGGACCGACGGGAGGCGTGTTTGCCACAGATCGGGAAAGTGGGAGGAAGAGAAACTAGCGGACCCGGTACGTTTGTAGAATTCTCCTGCAGTGAGATTACAGGGGCTCAGAACGGAGCGCTACGCTCGCGTTTGCGCGCGTTTAGCGATGCAAGGTCACGGCGCTCGTTCACGCTCGGCTGGAGAAAATAAAAATGGAAGGAGGAGTACCTTCTTCCCCTTCGGTTTGGTTAGAGAACCCTACCCTTTCCCGTTTTTAAATTCCTTAATCGTAACAAATGACCGAAAAACCAATTCTGCTTTTATTCAGAATGCTGTTGTTTATTTGGACGGCACCCATGCATTTCCACATGGACCGCAACCTCAACTGTAAACGGTATCATATTTGACCACGTTCGCTCTTCACCACATTGCGTTCAGTCTGCAAAGCAGTTGAAATGGGACGCACAGATTTGCCCCTTTCTTTAGCCGCGAATCTCGTTTTAACGTCTATCGCCCCGTTAAAAATGCGTCTTCCTGTGCGGAAGCTGGGATTGGACACGGCGCAGGACGTGATGTTGAAAAGCTGATGCCGCAAACTTTGCGGCTCTCGTTCGAGAAATGGCGGGAAACGCTCATCCTCGGCCCGATGATCGTGCAAACGAGCAGCGCGTCGGAGAGGTTTCGCCAATTAGCGCTCATTTTGTAAGCGGGCCGAAGGACATTTTAATTTTTTTGTCCCGGGGGGTGTTGCAGTCTGCGCTTATCAGCACTGTTTCAGATCGTGGAACATGTTTGTTTATTTCTTTAAAAAATGATTTCACGCTTGAACGTTCAGTGGAAAAATTGTTGCGGTTCATGAGTTATGCATGTCCTTTGTGACATGCAACGTTTGGCCAGCATCCATGCCTCCGTGTGCCCCGCTCCCACTGATTGGCTTGAAGCTAAGCGGGCGTGGGCTTGGTTCTTCGAAGGAAGGCGTTCTGGGAAAACCAGGTTTCTCCTGGAAGTGATGCTGCAGGAGCAGGAGGAGGCAGATCCATTGAACCAAACAGGCGCCAGTTCCCCAGTGTAGCGATGGGAGCATGGTGCTGTAGGAGAGGTCATCTTGAGAGGTCAGATGAGACACTTAACTAGGTCAGGACTCACTGTGGTCTTTAAAGATCCTGTAGCACTTACTGAAATGGGTAGAGGGTTCCCTGGTGTTGTGTAAAAATGACAATACTTTTTTAACATGGCCTCCAAACCATCCCCCAGTTTAACTGGCCCAATAATTTTCTCCCTCTCCGCCTCAGCTGATGTGTGGTAAGAGTTCTAGGACAAAATGGCTGCCGTGCATCACCCAGGTGGTGCTGCACATTGTTCGTGGTTGACAGTGAAGTGCTTTGAGATCATGAGAAGCATGACATACATGTCCTCCATTATTCATTAATGTAACATCTGCAGTTCCTTTTTAGGACTACCGGTGCTTCCTGTCTCTGAATCCCAGTTTCCTGTCTCTCAGCCCCAGCTTCCTGTTTCTGAATCCCAGTTTCCTGTCTCTGTGCTTCAGCTTCATTTGCTCTCTACCTCAGTTTCCTGTCTCCCAACCCCAACTTTCTGTCTCTGTGCCTCAGCTTTCTGTTTCCCTGCCTCAGCTTCCTGTCTCCCAACCCAGCTTTCTGTCTCTATGCTGCTGTTTTCTGTCTCTGTGCCCTACTTCCTGTCTCTGTTCCTGCTTCCTATATCTCTACCCCAACTTCCAATCTCTGTGCCCCAGCTTCCTCTCCCTCTACCTGAGCTTCCTGTCTATTTGCCCCAGCTTCCTGTCTCTGTGCCCTACTTCCTGTCTCTTTGCCCCAGCTTCCTGTCTCTGTGCCCTACTTCCTGTCTCTTTGCCCCAGCTTCCTGTCTCTGTGCCCCAGCTTCCTCTACCTCTACCTGAGCTTCCTGTCTCTTTGCCCCAGCTTCCTCTATCTGTACCTGAGCTTCCTGTCTCTTTGCCCCAGCTTCCTGTCTCTGTGCCCTACTTCCTGTCTCTTTGCCCCAGCTTCCTCTATCTGTACCTGAGCTTCCCGTCTCTGTGCCCCTGCTTCCTGTCTCTGTGCCCTGCCTCTGCATTGCTCCCTACCCCCTGTTCCACTTGTTTTCCCCACGCATTGTACTCATCTGCTGGCTGACTATGTGGGCTGGCTCTTAGGGTAAAGCAGTAACTAAAGCAAAAATGCACACTGTAGCTGGCGCCTGTACAGACTGACCTGTCCTTCTTCCCAGCTTCCCTGTTTATTATTCCTATAGTATGGGCTTGTTGTGAAGAGTGTGTGTGTCTGTGTGCTTGTATGTGTGCATGTGCTTGTGTGGGCACGTGTGTGTGTTTTGTATGTGCGTGTGTATATGTGTGCATGTGCATGTGCACGTGCACATGTGAATGTGTGTGTGTTTGGTGAACTGGCCTCTCTCGCATACCTCTCTTTCCTGGGCCATTTCTGCATTGGGCAGTGGGTTCAGCAGGTACTGGGCACTGCAGGAAGGAGCCAAGAATCCCCTGAGGGATGATGGGTGTTGTAGTCACAGGGCTGCTGGGCAACGTGTGTAAAGAAAGCTCAGCACTCTGACACACACGTGCCCGTTGGAGAGGTGGTACTCGAACAGCAGCAGGAGGGAGCGGGAGAGAGAGGGAGGGAGAGAGTGAGAGCGATAGAGAGAGAGGAGAGAGAGCCTCTTGGCAGCTCTCTCTCTCAACTGATTGGTTTCTGTCCAAGGAGGCTAAATTCTTGATGACATGCGTTTCTTGTTGAATATCGACTCCTTTTCCACCGAGCTCTCATCACTCACTGCATCTCCCCTGTCCGTCTGCGCTGACTTGCTCGTGAGTGAACCTCACTGCGCGTTCTCCGCGTGGGCCGGGTCACAGCACAGCAGAGCGGGCCAATGAAAATCCGCCGTGTGACCACAGCCATCTTTGAGGTGAAACGGGCCTGGAGGTGGCGGAATCCACACTGGGGAGAAAGCCAGCAAATGGACAAAGCTGGAGCCTAGATAAAGCTGAGCTTCGGGCACACACTGCATACTGGTGGTTATATATCCCTTACGCACAAAGAGAGCATTTGGTGTGCTAATTGAGAAGTAATAAAGAGGCATTTTCAGGGCTGTAAACTGCAATTTAGGACAAAAGGACTTCCACAATAGGGGAAAGCCCACCGTTCTGCTCCAGAAAGGCTCTGCGGGGACTCGTTTGGAGCATCGCAGTGTTTTAATTTTGTCTGAAATTCATACAGATATGCGTTTTCCGTTTCACCACAGTCTGATCTCTTACACTCTTCTGCAGAGTGGGGAGTTTGAGCAGATCTGTAACTGTTGTAGAACACATCTCTCATGTTGGGTATGATTGGGTAGGGTAAAGGGTTTGGGGGTGGGGTTGGGGGGGGTGTTATTTACCAATTACAGATGTTAGGCAGGAGAGATTAGGGCTCCAGGTCTGAGTGAGAGAACAGCGCTCGGACACTCTTATGAGAATGAACCGGATATTATTCCCCCCCCCCCCCAGATATTATTACTTGCCCCGCCCCCCCCCCCCCACACACACGCATCTACGCAACCAAACACACATACATATACATGCACACACACACACACACACACACACACGCTGCTCTCTCTCATCACAGGACTAGAAGGGGACCTTTGCCAAGTGGGGGGGGGAGGGGGTACTGGTTCTGAGCACTATCATTAGCCTTCATGTACAAACCCCCCCCCCCCCCCTTGCATACCCCTGTTCAGCCCCCTTCCCTTTTTACAGACGCTCATCTTAATTAAGAAAGAAAGCCCTCTGTCCCTCTCTGTCACACACACACACACACACACACACGCACAGAGGGTTTGTGGGCAGGAGGAGGACTGAGCGAGCCCTCCTGTCCCCGACGTTAATCTTCTGGTATTGGCACTTTGATGGTCCGGCATGCGGCGCTCCGCCCGGTTTATAGTGGGAGAAGACTGAGCACTTTTCTTCTCATTTACTTAATGTCCGCTCGGCCCGTAAATCAGGAGCCTCGACCCCGGAGGCAGCTGAAGGATGAAGGGATGTTTCTGACCCCTTTGACAAATGAAATTTTTTGAAAAAATCCTGTCAATCCACTTTCCTGAGACGAATTGGTCAGGTTCTGTTCTCCTGCGTAACACGTACGCTACACATTTTGGATCGTAGTTTAGATTTTCGCGACTCGCGTTCGGTTATAACGAACTGGGGGTTTTTCTCACGTGAGAGAACGTGTTTCGGTTCGAATTTCGTTTGGCAGCCACGTTTGTTTTTGTACGTTTTTGCCGTATGTGCTAAAAACAAAAAAAAACCTGAGGGGTGAGGTCATTAATGGGCTGAATAAAGAGTTCACTTTGCGAGCAGATTGCTTCATTTCAGTCACCGATTTGTCAAACTTGCTTGGTTTTCCTTTCCACCAGAACGCGGACAAGAATAGCGATGTAGTGAATAAAGGTGCATTTTTGGCGAATCATGTTCCTCTCGCGTCTCGAGGTCTCAGTCCGTGTGGCGTTTCTCTTGGCGCTCGCCGCTCTGTTTTGATTTTTTAGCCGTTACATAATGATGTAAGAGCTGATCACATGACCGCACCGATGAGGAGTGAGGCTCGGTACACGCGTGAAACTCACGTAAACGTCGATAGAAATGAATAGATTTTCACGGCAAAAAAAAAAGGTGAATTTGACATGAGTAGGAACGTTTATTGTTTTAAAACGTTTGGCTGGACGCTTGCAGCCGCGGGATGTAAGTGATTAGGGGTACATTTGATCCACGAGAGAGGAGGGATTTTAAAATGCAGAGGTGGCCCACCCAGGGGTGGGGGGGGGAGGGGGTGGTGGTGGGGGGGGGGGGGGTGATTGCTGTATTAGGGAGGGGGGCGCTGGAAGTGTTTGCACATGGTGGGATGGGAGTTTCCTGAATCCCGCCCTGTCGAGGCCAGAGTCTCAGGGTAAGGGGGGGGGGTGGATCCGGTCCCCCTGGGCAGCCTGCCTCTGGAGGGGGGTGGGGGGGTGGGGGGCTTGTTTTCGGCATGCGGGGGGAAACGTGCGAGCGCACGTGAGCGGTGACCTCAGCGGGCGTGTCTGCGTCTGGGGGATGGGGGGGTTGGGGGTGAGGTTGGGGGGGGGGGCGGGGAGTGTTGATATGGCTTCCTCCTTCAGCCAGGAAGTGAGGTCGTTCACCTCCTGCTCACTCCTGGGATGCAGCAGCACACTGTAAACACGTGGATTTCTTGGAAAATTAAGCAATAAATATATTTCACAACATAACAGTTTTTTCCAATGAAATATAATTCAATATCTTAGAGTGGCAATAACTTGTAAATTTACACACGTATTGTAAATAAGATGAGATTGAAAAAAAAAAAAAAACTTTATTGTCCTGATAGAAATTTGTCATGGACAAACAATGCATGATGTGCAATTGACGCATTTTCCATAAAAAAACATGTTTCTGATATGGACAGTAAAATCTTCATGTTGATGATATTGGAGTGCATGTCATTTCCTGAAGGCACCGCAGACCCTGGAGGAGCGGTTCAGCCTCTTCAGCCGGAGTGCGCTGCAGTGTAGAGCGTCCTGAACGCGGTGCGGCTCAACGCCGTGGATATCGGCGTTCAGTTTCTCAGCGTTCCGCCGCTGTGAGTCTTTATGAAGTCGCCGCCGCGCCGGAGGAAACTCGACCGCGGACCCGCTCCGCTCGCTCTCCGCCAGCGTCTGAGCGTCAGAGAGTCCGAGCGTCCGAGCGTCCGAGCACAGCGCAGTCGGGAGGACGGAGCTCAAGGTCGAAACCGCGGCGACGGAGAGCCCTGGCTGGTTTAATTAGCCGGGCTAGCGCACGCCTTCCCCTCCCCGGGCGCTACCTCCGCTGCCGCGCGCCGCTCCCGGCTCTGCCTCGGCGTACCCTCTGCTCGGCGCTGCTTTGGGGCTTCTGTGCCCACAGATCAGGTGTCTGCCTTTTTGAAGTGTTCTCGAACGGGACGTGGGCCCCAGTTCTGTGGCCCCCCCCTGTGGGTGCCTCTGGATCAGAGCTGCAGGGGGAATGAGCTTTCTGCAGGCACACACTTTATCTGCAGCCGCGGTCCGAGCGGCCTCTTTCTGTGAGGCCTGTGTACCCGCGTGGCTGCTGCAGTAGAGAGGAGAGCTCTGTGTGAGAGAGTGTGTGTGAGAGAGTGTGTGTGTGTGTGTGTGTGTGTGTGTGTGTGTGTGTGTGTGTGTGTGTGTGTGTGTGTGTGTGTGTGTGTGTGTGAGTGAGTGAGTGAGTGAGTGAGTGAGTGAGTGAGTGAGTGAGTGAGTGAGTGAGTGTGTGTGTGTGAGTGTGTGAGTGTGTGAGTGTGTGAGTGAGTGTGTGTGTGTGTGTGTGTGTGTCTGTTTATGTGTGTGCTTCCACAGCACTGTACCGAGATTCCACTGAACTGCCTGGGAATCTGTGGTTAAGGGAATTTTTTCATTAATGTCTCACCACAAAGAAATGTGTTTTAGGGAAAGGGACTAGAGGTGGAGGAAAGCAAAATATGTAATTATCCCATGTGCAGTCATAGGGATTATCCTTTTATAGCTCATTGTTGATGGAGGTCTTGAACAACAATGCATTCTTTTGCCAGCTTTTGTTCAAAAATAAGGTGAAAATACATTGATTCTGATTTTGCCTGATTTAAAAAAAAATTTATGTCAAGAGACAAAATGAATGCATTGAGTGCATTGGTGTGTTTTCTGAAGGCCTTTTGCAGAAAAAGTGTAATAAGTCCCCACTAGGTGTCGCTGTGAGGACCGTGAGCGTGCGAAGCCGTCTGCGTGCTCCTGCTGTAGCAGGGCTGCTCTCCCGCCTGCTCTGGCTCAGCTGTCTGTGTGTGCGGTGCTGCGGGCACGCGGAGGGATTTCAGCGTCTAAACACGCGGGTGTGCGGTATGAACGTGCGGCGGTTCTACACACTCGTATCGCAGTACGCTCCTGCTTTGGCACAAGCGGTACTGAACGGCGACGCGGTGCGTTTGTGTGAAGGGTGCAGTGGGGGGGTGGGGGGGTGGGGGGGTGGGGGGGAGGGGTCTCCCCGGGGGGGTTGAGTGACAGCTCTTCGGTGCACCTGGGGAGAGACTGAGAGAATGCAGGCTAGTCGTGAAATTCAGAGTGATGGTGTGGGCCCATCCTGTATCAGTGTGGCAGAGTCTGTATGCATCCTGCACCCCCCCCCCCCAAGGTGATTTATAACCCAAGACCCTCCTGCCCTTATAACCTAACACCTCCCCCCTTATAAACTAACCCCTCTCTCTTCTAACCTAGCTCCTCCCACCCTACCCCTTATAACCTATCACCTCCCTCTTCTAAAATACCCCCCTGCCACCCACCCCATTATAAACTAACCCCTCCCTCTTATGACCTAAACCTTTCCCCTTTTATAGCTGTACCCTCCCCCATATAACTTATCCCCCCACCCCCTTATTGCAAAACTCCTCCCCCTGGAAAACCTAACCCCCCCCCCCCCTTATAACCTAACTCCTCCCACCCTCCACCTTACAAACTAGCCCCTCCTCCTTATAACTTTACTCCCCACATCCCACTCGCTTAGTCCCCGCTGCCCCCCAGCCCCAGGCCTCTGTCCGTTGAGGAGTTTGGTGGGGGGGGGGGGGTGGATAACACACATGCCATTTATGGCAGTCCCACCCCCTCCCCCCATCTCCGAAACTGGCTGTGATGGGACGCCTGGCTTGCATCACTGTGATGGGACAGCCAGCCATAGCCCCCATGCATTCCGCCTGAACTGAATGGGTTTTTTGTGCGGTTTGAATAAAAAGGACTAAAAAAAAGTTTTAAAATTTAATTTGCTTCAGTGGGTCTAAAATAAACATGCAAGCTCATTGTATGTTCAGTGATGTGTTGATTTGTCTTAGAGCTCAGATTGTTTCAATACGAGCCTGAGAAGAGAAATGGCAGATTCTGGTTTTAATATTAAAACATTTCATTCCTGTTTAATATAATGCCGGCCTTCAGTTTTAGGAGATGACAGCAAACCAAGACCAGCACGAATTCTTCTGTGTTCTTTTCTGTCAGTAATTCAATCACCGAAAAAATCCCTGGTGCCTCACGGTCTTGATCCGTCCCTTTTCAGTGCGAGGATTTGGGGCGGATATTGTTTGAGATATTGTATTGCCCTTCTCTCCAGAAATAGACTTCTTTGAAAATTCATCTTGTTGCCCGCAGGTGCGTATTTATGTGCCTATTGACTGGGAGTCCGGGTGTAAAGGGATTGATTAAAATCTCACAGCGGTGGCCGTGTCAGTGCTCGGACACGTAAACATCGTGAGAGCTTTCTGTTCTTCCCCTCTGTTACTAGCCGACAGGAATACAGTACCTAAAAGTGTAGTTTCTACAGGATGTGAACAAGCGTGACGCGGTGTAAGATTGACACTGCACCATTGGAATATTCTTTTTAAATAATGCGACAAACTCCCTGAAGTGGGTGGTTAAAAAAAAAACGCTAGCACAGTCTCAGGTCTTTGGGGTACCTGGGCCAGGTAAAGCTCTTTGGGGTGAGGTATTAGGGGAAGCAGTAAGTGAATGCTAATGCTAACGCTAGCACAGTCTCAGAGGTCTTTGGGGTACCTGGGCCAGGTAAAGCCCTTTGGGGTGAGGTATTAGGGGAAGCAGTAAGTGAATGCTAATGCTAACGCTAGCGCAGTCTCAGGTCTTTGGGCTACCTGGGCTAGGTAAAGCCCTTTGGGGTGAGGTATTAGGGGAAGCAGTAAGTCAATGCTAATGCTAACGCTAGCGCAGTCTCAGGTCTTTGGGTTACCTGGGCCAGGTAAAGCTCTTTGGGGTGAGGTATTAGGGGAAGCAGTAAGTCAATGCTAATGCTAACGCTAACGCAGTCTCAGGTCTTTGGGCTACCTGGGCTAGGTAAAGCTCTTTGGGGTGAGGTATTAGGGGAAGCAGTAAGTGAATGCTAATGCTAATGCTAGCGCAGTCTCAGGTCTTTGGGCTACCTGGGCTAGGTAAAGCCCTTTGGGGTGAGGTATTAGGGGAAGCAGTAAGTGAATGCTAATGCTAACGCTAGCGCAGTCTCAGGTCTTTGGGCTACCTGGGCTAGGTAAAGCTCTTTGGGGTGAGGTATTAGGGGAAGCAGTAAGTGAATGCTAATGCTAACGCTAGCCCTTTGGGGATACAGTGTGCACAGGCTGGCAGACCGGCCCCTTTCATCTTCTCTGGGCTGAGAAGGAAATGCCTCAGAATTAGTGTGTGTGTGCTGTGTGTGTATGCGTGCATGTGTGTGCTGTGTGTGTGCATGTGTGTGTGCTGTGCGTGTGTCCGTCTGTGTGCATGTGCGTATGTGTGTACAGTATATGTGTGTGCGTGTGCGTGTCTGTGCGTGTGCATGCATGCATGCATATGTGTGCCTGTGTGTGTGTGTGCGTGTGCTTGTGTGTGTGCTGCGTGTGTATATGTGCGTGTGTGTGTGCATTTGTGTCCTTGCATGCTGTGTGTGTGTGTGTGTGTGTGTGTGTGCTATGTCTGTGTGTATGCGTGTGTGTGTGTCTCTGTGTGTGCATGTGTGTCTGGGTGTATTTGTGTGTGTGTGTGCTGCGTGTGTATATGTGCGTGTGTGTGTGCATTTGTGTCCTTGCATGCTGTGTGTGTGTGTGTGTGTGTGTGTGCTATGTCTGTGTGTATGCGTGTGTGTGTGTCTCTGTGTGTGCATGTGTGTCTGGGTGTATTTGTGTGTGTGTGTGCGCGTGTATGCTGTGTGTCTGTTTGTGTGCATGTGTGTCTGGGTGTATTTGTGTGTGTGTGCGCGCGTGTATGCTGTATGTCTGTTTGTGTGCATGCATGCATGCGTGCCTGCGTGTGTGCCTGCGTGTGCATGCATGTCTGTAGGTGTGTGCACGTGCGTGTGGGTACATTTGTGCGTGTGTGGTTGGGTGTGCATACATCCCTGTGTGTGCGAGAGATAGAAAGAGAGAGACAGAGAGGGGGAGAGGGAATAAAGAAGGAGAGATGTAAGGAAAGCAGGCAGGGCACAGCTCTTAAACAGCCCCTGATGGATTTAGAGAACTTAACCTCGGTTATACGCCTTTGCCCTTCTCCATAGTTACTGTTGCCGTTTCCCCGGCTGCCGCAGGGACAGATGCTGAAATGGGGGGGCATTAGCCGCACAGCTTAATCGAGATCGGGAGCTCAGAGCGGAGCTGCAGATGTTTTTGGAAATGGACGTGCATCCTGTCAAGCAGAGAAAAACTCTCAGAGAGAGAGGGAGAGAGAGAGAGAGAGGAAGAAGGGAACAGAGAGAGAGAGAGAGGGAGAGGGGGACAGAGAGAGAGAGAGAGAGGGAGAGGGGGACAGAGAGAGGAAGAGAGAGAGAGACTTAATGAAAAATTCAAGTGACATTAACACAGACTTGAGAGAGCATGGAAAGACAGCAGGAATGAAGGGATGGGGGAGGAGAGCCCTGTGGAGGAGAGGAGGAGGGGATGCACGGAGTGAATGAAAATAAGAATGAAGGAGAGACAGAGACAGAATGTGCGAGACAGGGAGGAGAGGGGGGGGAGAGAGAGAGGAGGGGCCGAGTGGGAGAACATGGGGAGGGGGGTTGAGTTGGGGAGTGTTTTTTTTTTTTTTTTTTTTTTTTAGGATAAAGCCCCTTTTTCGACTCCACCCCCTCTCCTGTGGAGTTGAGTAGCTTGACCCCAAAAGCTTTGTGAGTTTCTCGGAGGAGGTAGAGAGAGCGAGAGAGAGAGAGAGAGAGGGATAGAGAGAGAGAGGGAGAGAGGGGGACGGAATCAGACAGCCAGAGCGAGCAAGAGAGCGAGAGTGAGAGGAGAGAGGAGAGAGGACGGACGCAGCGCTTTCTCCGAGTCTTTGGCGGCGTGTCATGGACGTGCGGTCCCCGGGGAGGCACGCGTGTGGACTGTGCGGCTGTGCGGCGCCGGTGTGAGCGCGTTGGGGAGACGACGCCGCCGCCGTCTGAGCGCGCGATGCCGTCCGTGTCGCTCAGCCTGCCGGCTGCGCTGGCCGGCCGCGCTCGAACCTGGGTCTGCCTCTCCTGCATGTTCTGGGTGAGTCTGCCGCTCCTGCTGCTGGGGGTGGGGGGGTGTGGGGGTGGGGGGGGCGCGGGGGGGGCGCAGGGGGGGCGTGGGGGGGCGCGGGGGGCAGGGGGAGACCCCAGCGGTCTGAGCTGCTTTTGTTTACTGCGCTTTAATGATGTGAGTGGATTTGGAGATTAGCGACCGGGTCTCCGCTCTGTGGCTACGCCAGACCAGACTCCTCTCTTAAAGTTTTTTTTTCTTCCTCCCCCCCGGGCCCCCCCCCCCCCGTCAGCCGTAATGATGCCTGAGAGTAACTAGCTGGGGCTCTTCTCTCTTTCCCTCCATCTCTCCATCTCTTCATCTCTCCGCTTTGGCCTGGGACAAAGCTATTTCTGTTCTCTCCTGTATAATTTAATCTGCCGCTCCCGCGTTGTCCTGAGTGTGCGGCGTGCTTTGCCAGGGTTGTGTTCGTGCCCGGCCCCCCCAACCCCCCCCCCCAAATCCCCTAGCCCCTAGCCCCCACCTCCCAACCCCCCTTGGGTCGTCCAGTTCCGGAACGGGCCTGGGGGCTCTGGTATGACCCCTTGTCCAGTTAATTAGTGTTCTGACCGATTCCTGGCTCATTGAGATCAGATGTAAGAGGATCCCCCCCCACCCCCCCCACCCCTCCTGCTTAGTGCCAAGTCACTGATTGAGTGAAAGAAGTGCGAGGTGGAGGTACGGCAGCCCGGGGGGGTCAAGGGGAAGGTAGCGGAGGATAAGGGGAGCGGACTCTCTCTCCCTCTCGTCCCGATGCGCAGAGATGAGCAGGTCTGTGTGCTCAGCTGTGGAAATAATTATGGTAGACGGGAGGCTGGAAAAAAAGGGCCTCTTATATGAAGCGCTGGTGATTTATTCAGGGCAAAAAAAAAAAGAGAGAAAAAAACGCGTGCAGAAGTTTAAAAGATTGCCTCCAAGATGGATCGGGGTTTCCGCACTGCTCAAATTTTATCCCGTCTGCAGCCGCGATGATTTATTCCGAAACGGAGCAAAGAAAAGTTTAAGGGGGAAAAAAAAGAAAAAGTTTTCTTACAAGACACGTCGGGGATCCCGGGCACCTGAAAAATGCGCCTCAAAGTGCCTGGAAGACGGATTGCGCTTTCTATGTAGCTCACAGTTTAGCCTAAATAGATCGGCTGTGATTTATTCCCTGCACAGGGCAAAAAAATAAGAAAAGTGTAAGAAACAAAGTTTGCCTACAAGACAGGTTGGGAGGGGGGGGGGGGGTTCCCAGGGACCTGAACAGTGTGTGGGAGATGGATGGATAAGGTGGCCTGGCGATGTTTGCGTGTGATTATGACAGAGAGAGAGATAGAGAGAGAGAGAGAGAGAGAGAGAGTGAGAGAGAGAGAGAGAGAGAGAGAGTGAGAGAGAGAGAGAGATAGAGAGAGTGAGAGAGAGAGAGAGAGAGAGAGGGGGATAGAGAGAGAGAGAGAGAGAGTGTGAGAGAGAGAGAGAGAGGGGGATAGAGAGAGAGGCTGGGAGTGACACAGATTCGGAGCGAGGGGGAAAAGCGAGGGAGCGCTCCTCATTAAAGACCCAAGAGTCCGCCTTTCCTCGAGTCGCCGCCGTGCATTATGGGTAAAAAGATAGAGCGCGTCGGGCGCGGGGCGGGGGGGGGCCCCGTGAGGAGAGGACGCTCGTACGGTGCGGGCGACGTCGCGGGCCGTTCCGTTTATTTTCGGCCGAGGCGTAGAGGGAGGATGTTTATATGAGAGGTGTTCGTGAGACGCGAGGTCCTGAGGAACGGGGAGGGGGTCGGGATCGTGTTTTTGGGATTCGAGGAATTAAAGGTAATTATTTACTTTGTAACCGGAGATTAAGCCTTTAATTGGCTTTTAATCTGACGGCGCTTATAGGAAGTGTAGGCCTGAGGGGGGGACGGGGGACGGGGGGGGGGGCTTAGAGAGAGGAGGAGGTGCTAATTACCCGCGGGGCCGACAGCTGTTCGGCTGCAGAGCTTATCGATCCAGCAGTGGACCTTGGAGCTGCCAATGGAAGCTCTCCGTCGGGCGATCGATATCCATTAACCCACCGCGGGTCGGACCGCGGACGAAACCGGGTGGTTTTGAGGCGTCGTTTCTCGCGCCGTCCTTGTTTGGTTTGCGTGAGAACGGAGCCCCCCCCCCCCCTCACGTGTTGTGCTGTGCGGTGTGCTTTACCTGGCGGCGACGGTGATTGGGACGTGGTGAAGGATGAGACGGGACCTTCTTCCCCACTTTCGGGCGCTCGGTCGCTATAAACGAGCGATTGTCCTGTACTGGGGACAACAGCAGGAACTGGGGGGGGGGGGGGGAGGAGGAGGGGGGGGATGTACAGAGCCCGTCTGAACCTTTTTAGTCAATGACAGACTCCCTCGCTGTATCCCCGTCTTCTCATCCTCTTCCATTCTTCCTCTCCCTCTTTCTTTCTTTCTCCCTCCATTCCTCGCTCTTCTTTAGTTATTTTTTTCCATTCTCCCTTTCTGCATCTTCCCTTCTCTCTCTCCTTCTCTGTCACTTTCCCATTTTCCTTCTTTTCTGCCCTCCTTGCATTCTCTCTCGCACTCTCCATCTCTCTCCCCCCTCTTTCCCCATCTCTCTCCCTCTCTCTGGCTCTCTCTCCCCCTCTCTCCCCTCTCTTCCCCCCCTCCCCCTCTCTCTCTTCCTCTTTCCCCCCTCTCTCTCCCTTTCTCCACTCTCTTTCCCCCCTCTCTCTCTCTCTCTCTCTCTCTTTCTCTGTTATCTGTGTGAATGTTTTGCACCTCCTCTGCAGTGCTGTTATCTGATATCAGTCACATTGAGGGAAAGTCACCAAGTCTTATCAGCTTCAGTTCTGTTTTCAGCAGGAAGACGGGGGAACGGGGATGATGTCATGCGCACAGGTGCATCGTGGATGCGGTTTATTCTCCTCGTTCCGTCTTTCGGACGCACCGGTTTTGCCGTTCCGTATCTCTGCCTGAGCGGCCATGTGCTTTTGCCCTGTGGTGGAGCCGTAGGACGTAGGGCGGGGGGGGGGGGGGGGGTTAGGGGGGGTGGGACGGGGGGTGGGGGGTGTTAATGACGGCCCGGGGAGAGAGGCACAGAAAGACCCCCCACATCCCCACCGTCAGCGCTCTCGCTAAATAAAGAGCCATTTAACGCTGCCAGGTGATTTATGATCTCAGTGGAGCTTCTAACCCGCCAACGCCCCACCCCCCTCGCCGAAACTGCGGCCCGGAACATTTCCCCTCCCAGCCCCGGTCCACGTTCCCTCCCTCTCTTGCCCCTCTTGGGGGTTTGTTTTTTTTAGGGTGCAGCGTTTGGCAGAGTGTGGTATGAGACCGGTGGAGTGGTATCTCTACGTTTCTCTCAGAAGTTTCTGGAGCACTGTGCCCGTGTTTGATTTGAGGGTGTAGCACGCTTCTGGTCTTTTGCTGACTTGCACGGACTTCGATATTTCCGTAACGGAGCATCCAAAGTAAAGTCTCTCGCACCCCTCTCCCCCCTCCCCCCTTTCCCCTCCCCCCTCTCCCCGTTCGTTTTCCCTTCCTTCTTACTCTGCCTCTTCTCTTTCCTCTGCCTCTTCTACATCCGTTTCTTCCTTATGTCCTGTCACACTACCCATTCTCCCTCTCTTCTTCATTCTCTCTCTTTTTCTCTCTATTTCATAGGCATGTTCATGCTGAACATGCGTGGGAGGACACCAATCACTATTTCCTGGTATAATGTACGTAGGCTTTTTGGTGAGGCCAGTGCTCTTCTCCCATTTGGTGAGGCCAGTCCTCTTCTCCCATTGCACATGGCTTGGATGCCATTTCTCAGAGCTTAGCTCCAGTGCTCCCATTCAGTTTACATTCAGCGGCCTTTCTGTGAGGTCACAACTTGTGTTTGTCGTTTGAACAGACCTGACGGGGCTGAGAGACACTGCTGCTTTAACGAGCTTTTCCACTGGCTAATTCTGCCATTCATCAAAGCTTGCAGCCTATTAACTCAAGGATCCGCTGCATTTCAGGTGACTTTAACAACCACCAGTCTGTACTGATTCGTTGGGTACAGCGTTAGAAGCAGTGTTCTTCTCTATGATGCAGTCATCATTTTGTTGCATGTAAGGCCTCAGCTTAGTGATGGTACTGATATCACTGTTAGCCCAAAGTCGCTAGCTAGCACAACAAAGCTGTTATGACTGTAGCAACACCACTCGATGATGAGGTGCGTAGTCTGCGCTTCCTTTGGCCTCTGTAAATTATCGGCATGATTGAGGTATCATGGGAAAAACTCATCTTCCAGTGCTGTGCAAGAATGCCGCCTGCAAGGGCTAGAGCTGGGTGATTTACCGCGATTATAACTATTGTGTGCAATAATGGACTGGCGTCATTAATTATACCCAATGCGGCAGCAAGCGTCCAGACTTCAGAGGCAGCACTCTTATTTATTGGATGCCGATAAGACAGCCAATCCGCAGCAAGGTCGTACAGCTTCCATGTGATCACATAACAATGTTTTTGTCGGTCGCAGGGAAGCAGCAAGTGAGCAGACGATGCCTTTAGCGGTTAGCGGCCTTTCTGGCGTGTCTGAGCCGCTGGTGCTGCGGAGGCCGCGTTTCGTCTCCGTTCGCCGCGGGAGGATTAGACGGCGGGCGCGAGGCTCGTAAAACTCGGCGGGCGACTGAGCGAGGGACGGGGGCGAGGGGGGGGGGCTGGTTTACGAGGCCGACGGGCTGCGCGCCGGGCCCGGGGGGGATCCTCCGAGGTGAGGAGCGGGAGCAGCTGGGTCAGTTTCACGTCCCCGAGCCTGTTAGCGATTACGCGTTCAAAGCCAGGAGCCTCGTCCCTACTGCCGGAGAGCAGGGCCTGCCGGCGCTAACCGGCCTCCTCCTCAGGCGCTAACCGGCCTCCTCAGGTGCTAACTGGCCTCCTCAGGTGCTAACCGGCCTTCTCAGGCGCTAACTGGCCTCCTCAGGCGCTAACCGGTCTCCTCAGGCGCTAACCGGCCTCCTCAGGTGCTAACTGGCCTCCTCAGGTGCTAACTGGCCTCCTCAGGTGCTAACCGGCCTCCTCAGGCGCTAACCGGCCTCCTCCTCAGGCGCTAACAGCCTCCTCAGGTGCTAACGGCCTCCTCCTCAGGCTCTAACAGCCTCCTCAGGTGCTAACCGGCCTCCTCAGGCGCTAACAGCCTCCTCAGGTGCTAACGGCCTCCTCCTCAGGCTCTAACAGCCTCCTCAGGTGCTAACCGGCCTCCTCAGGCGCTAACAGCCTCCTCAGGCGCTAACCGGCCTCCTCAGGCGCTAACAGCCTCCTCAGGCGCTAACCGGCCTCCTCCTCCGCTAACCGGCCTCCTCCTCAGGTGCTAACAGCCTCCTCCTCAGGCGCTAACCGGCCTCCTCCTCCGCTAACCGGCCTCCTCAGGTGCTAACAGCCTCCTCAGGCGCTAACCGGCCTCCTCCTCAGGCGCTAACCGGCCTCCTCCTCCGCTAACCGGCCTCCTCCTCAGGTGCTAACCGGCCTCCTCCTCAGGCGCTAACCGGCCTCCTCAGGTGCTAACCGGCTTCCTCAGGCGCTAACCGGCTTCCTCAGGAGCTAACTGGCCTCCTCCTCAGGCGCTAACCGGCCTCCTCAGGCGCTAACCGGCCTCCTTTGTCGCCTTTTCAGCTTTTCAGCGCGACGCGGCGGGCCTTCTGCTGCTAGCGCGTTCTCCTGGCTCTCATTACTGCGGCTAACTGATCACCTCTGCTGACATGTCGGGTCTGACGGCCTCCTGGCTTTGTTCTTTACTTTGAATAAGCGTAATAAAACCCTTGTGCTAATGAGGGGGAGGGGGGGGCAGGAATCATGCCTTTGGTGTACTGATTTAATGTATAATGTTCAAAAAGGAAGGAGAAGTCAAAGTCATTTGGACTTGGGTTTGTGTTGTTTATCCAGATTAGCATGTTTGCGTACATTCCTTACCTCAAGTAATGAAGTATGAAATGGTGTGTAAGGTTTTTAGTTTACACTGCTTTGAAACTGTGTTTTTAGAGACTGAAAACTCTTAAAGTTTTTACGCAGGGCTGAAGAGAGAAAGTGCCTTTGCGGTTAGGTTTGACATCGTGTTCCCCCTGTGTTTGCTAAACACCACTCTTCCCCTCCGCTGTGTTTGTGGACCCACGTGTGTGCGTACGTGCGCGGGTACGTTTGGCCCGACTTCAGCTCGATCCATTTCACAATTCTCCGATTTGTTTGCGAACAGAGTCTTGCCATATAAGGCGCTGCGGGACTTCCAGTCGACCTCCGAGACGAGCGTTGTGTTTTCGGGGGCGGGAACGCTGCCCGTTGTCACGCGGAGGCTGGAAAAGACGTTTGAATGTAACTGAATTTACCGGCCTCGGTTTCCTCCTCAGGCTTTATCGGTCTCCTCGCTAAACGCTGTTAGCTAGTTTTGTCTGCGGACGGAGAGTGGTTCTGCGCCCCGGCCGCGGCGTCTCGGCGGCCCGGCGGTGGATTTGTTTGCCGGTGCGGTCGCGCTAATCAATGGCCGTAACGATTTTCAATGAACTTCGCTGGCCGGACTCGGGGAAGAGCTCGCATCGATTCCCGTGCGCTAAAACTAGCCCGCAGCAGCGGCCGTCGTCAGCGGCAACGCTCTGGCTCGCTTTAAATTGAAAACAGGTGCGCAGGTCTTTGCTTCACATCTCATCCATGTTTCTAATTTCTTCCTGCTAGCGTTCCCAGCTGAAGACTCTTTGGTTTTCCGGGACGTTACTTGAAAGTTAGACTGTTCCCAACATGGTACGTTTGTCTGGCTTCCTGGATGTCCCTTTAATGGTGCTGTTCAGTCACAGGGAACGTTGCGGAAGTGACCTTGGAATGAAATTGAATTGCTGATGGTCCGTCCGTTCATTTGTTATCAGGGAAGTTCACTAATAAACTTGACATTTCCGCTTGCACATTCTGAACATGTTTTAATATGCCATTAGAGTGCATGGTTCATGCTGTTCCTTCGTAAATTGACAACCATTAAGGAAACAAACGTTGTGTACCACACGCACCATACCAGAAACATTTATCTGTGACTTTGTCTAAACTTTTTTTTGAACAATGAATGCATTGAGGATTTTGTGGCACACGCTTTTGGGAATCCAGCTGGAATGGATCCCAGCAGTCATGACATGTTTTTGTTTTTGCAGGGTTTGTGCATAAAGCATTTTGTTTGTCTTTGTGTGTCCTTGTAAACGTAGACTGTCTCTACACGGTTCCTGGCTCTCTTTTTAATGGACGCAGCAGCTCCCTGGCTGTGGAGACCGTCTCTGGGCTATGGCGACCGTTTGTCTCTGCCTGATCTCGGTCCGATCGCTAAGAGGGTTATTTGTTCCACGCTGTTAGCCGCCGAGACCTAGGGGTGGGACTCGAAGTGCCGAACAAAAAATGACCCTGATTTACCGTTCGGCGTCTGCCCCTCTTCCCCTCTCTGTGAACGCTTGGTTAGTGTTAGGAAAAATCCAGGCTTTATTACGGGCCTGCGCTTTAATTGGATCTCAAAAATTGCACCGACTAACAGAATGGGGGTCGTAAATCACAAACGCTGGGCCTTAACTTAGTCTCAGGCCCTGGGCCTTAACTTAGCCTCAGGCCCCCAGGCCTTAACTTAGTCTCAGCCCTCTGGGCCTTAATTTAGCCTCAGGCCCTGGGCCTTAATTTAGCCTCAGGCCCTGGGCCTTAACTTAGTCTCAGGCCCTGGGCCTTAACTTAGCCTCAGGCCCTGGGCCTTAATTTAGCCTCAGCCCTCTGGGCCTTAATTTAGTCTCAGCCCTCTGGGCCTTAACTTAGCCTCAGGCCCTGGGCCTTAACTTAGTCTCAGCCCTCTGGGCCTTAACTTAGTCTCAGCCCTCTGGGCCTTAATTTAGCCTCAGGCCCTGGGCCTTAACTTAGCCTCAGGTCTCTGGGCCTTAATTTAGTCTCAGCCCTCTGGGCCTTAACTTAGCCTCAGGCCCTGGGCCTTAACTTAGCCTCAGGTCTCTGGGCCTTAATTTAGTCTCAGCCCTCTGGGCCTTAACTTAGCCTCAGGCCCTGGGCCTTAACTTAGCCTCAGGTCTCTGGGCCTTAATTTAGTCTCAGCCCTCTGGGCCTTAACTTAGCCTCAGGCCCTGGGCCTTAACTTAGTCTCAGCCCTCTGGGCCTTAACTTAGTCTCAGCCCTCTGGGCCTTAATTTAGCCTCAGGCCCTGGGCCTTAACTTAGCCTCAGCCCTCTGGGCCTTAACTTAGTCTCAGCCCTCTGGGCCTTAATTTAGCCTCAGGCCCTGGGCCTTAACTTAGCCTCAGGTCTCTGGGCCTTAATTTAGCCTCAGGCCCTGGGCCTTAACTTAGCCTCAGGCCCTGGGCCTTAATTTAGCCTCAGCCCTCTGGGCCTTAATTTAGTCTCAGCCCTCTGGGCCTTAACTTAGTCTCAGGCCCTGGGCCTTAACTTAGTCTCAGCCCTCTGGGCCTTAATTTAGCCTCAGGCCCTGGGCCTTAACTTAGTCTCAGCCCTCTGGGCCTTAATTTAGCCTCAGGCCCTGGGCCTTAATTTAGCCTCAGGCCCCCAGGCCTTAATTTAGCCTCAGGCCCTGGGCCTTAACTTAGCCTCAGGCCCCCAGGCCTTAATTTAGCCTCAGGCCCTGGGCCTTAACTTAGCCTCAGGCCCCCAGGCCTTAATTTAGCTTCAGGCCCTGGGCCTGAAGCTAATTTCACTTAATTTCACTGTTACCCTGCGACACATGCGATCTCCTCTAAAAACACGTGCGTGAAACGTGAGTTCTAAATGAGGTAGCATTTGAGAGAGCCGATGGATTTATGGTGACGGATTGGGTGGTTTATGGGGCCCCGTGTGTGATGCGTAAGGCCGCTCTGACAGTTTAATGGCATCTCAAGCTCAGTTCTGTCACGCTCTGAGAGTCGCCGTCAGACGGTCTGACTTTTATTCGTGCTTCTCGTCCACGTGCTGTCGGACGCGTAGAACGCGCCCCCCCCCCAAATTCGGAAGGGCTCCGGACGAAGCGCTCCCCCCGTCTTAGATACCCGTGTTCGGGGGGGGCATTCGGTCCGACGGTTCGTTGGCGGAGAGAAATAACGAGGCCGAGTGATTAATTAAGGGATCCCCGAGCCGCAGACGCACCCGTCCCGTACCGCCGCCGCCGCGCTTTCGGTCCGGGCGAGAATTTGACCCCGGGGCGCGGAGAATCGGGGGTCCATTAGCGTCCCTAATGCATCATTCTGGGGTGCCGGGTTTGTTGCGTCTGACGCTAAGCATGAATCCGCTCGGTCCTGACGTGTTTACCAGGAAGTTGGTACCAAAAAAAGGCCAAGAGGAAAACTTTGACATTACCAACTATAAATATATAGTTAATATAATTTCAATATCGGCTGATAGTAGCTTAAAATGATGAGTTATCAGTCTGATGCTATGGCTAATATTATCGCCATATATCGACAATGTGATGGGCTAGATAGTTAGACTGATGCTGTAAATTAAGTGGGAATTTTATCTTCGTAAAGTAGCCTCATCATAGTCATTTGAACTGCTTTAATATTTATTTTTAATTGATCTTTTTTTGTTGGTGCATTTTTACCAATTGCACAAGCAAAGTTATACAGAGACGTTGTACCCCTTTAGCCTTTCTGCATAATAAGAAAGTAAGCATGATGATATTATTGTTTTGTCATAAAAAATTGTTTTGCTTCCTTTATAAGTTGGCATCCCTGCTGATCTACTTCTTCCTCTGGTTGGAGTTTACATGTTTTAAAATATTTTTATATGAATTCTTTAGACGCACAAACACACACACCCACCCACACATGCACATGCAAACACACATGTGCACATACACACACACACACACACACACACACGCACACACTCACTCACACACACACACACACACACACACACACACACACACACATTTAAGGAGTGCAATGGAAATTTCTTCTCTAACCCCCGTTGGTTTTGTAATGGATATACTGCACATTGTTTTTTGATATGTGTTGCATTACAAAATGAAATGGGTTGATAAAAAGGAGAAAGTTTGTGTTAGCTGATCCCATGCAGAATCTGGACAGCGTAGACACGTATGCTGGCCCGTGAGAGTGTATACCGGACACACGCGCGGTAAGAGAATCCTGAACACGCGTGTTAGTGCAGTAAGAGAATCCTGAACACGCGTGTTAGTGCAGTAAGAGAAGCCTGAACACGCGTGTTAGTGCAGTAAGAGAATCCTGAACACGCGTGTTAGTGCAGTAAGAGAATCCTGAACACGCATGTTAGTTCAGTAAGAGTAGTTTGAACACACGTGTTAGTGCAGTAAGAGAATCCTGAACAGGCGTGTTAGTGCAGTAAGAGAATCCTGAACACGCGTGTTACTGCAGTAAGAGAATCCTGAACACGCGTGTTAGTGCAGTAAGAGAATCCTGAACACGCATGTTAGTTCAGTAAGAGTAGTCTGAACACACGTGTTAGTGCAGTAAGGGAAGCCTGAACACGCATGTTAGTGCAGTATGAGAATCCTGAACACGCGTGTTAGTGCAGTAAGAGAATCCTGAACACGCGTGTTAGTGCAGTAAGAGAATCCTGAACACGCGTGTTAGTGCAGTAAGAGAATCCTGAACACGCGTGTTAGTGCAGTAAGAGAAGTCTGAACACGCGTGTTAGTGCAGTAAGAGAATCCTGAACACGCGTGTTAGTGCAGTAAGAGAATCCTGAACACGCGTGTTAGTGCAGTAAGAGAAGTCTGAACATGCGTGTTAGTGCAGTAAGAGAAGCAGTTGGCCTGTTTCACACTGAGTGGCTGGATCAGGGGAGCCGTTCTGGTCACACCCCCCTCGCTCTCTGTGTAACAGTGTGTGGAGAAAGCGTGATCTTTCTCTCTCCACTTCTGGATGACTGATTCATTTCCTCCAAGCCCTGCACCAGCCCCTGAACTGAAGTGTGTGTGTGTGTGTGTGTGAGGGAGGGTGGGGGCCCACAGAGAGAGAGAGAGAGAGAGAGAGACAGAGAGAGAGAGAGAGAGGCCAGAATGCCGTAGGTGCATTTCTCCCTAAATGAAAAGCAGGTGACCGTCCCATGTGAGGTTAGTGGATGAAGGGGTCACATTCCTACCCCCCGGGAGAGAGGAAATCGAGTGATGACGAGGGCCCCCGCCCCACCCCGCCCCCCCACCCTACTCTGTTCTTCCTTAATTACTTCTCCCCTTGTCTTTCTGCAGCAGTGTCAAGATAAGACCACTCTCTCTCTCTCTCTCTCTCTCTCTCTCTCTCTCTCTCTCTCCCTACACACACACACAAACACACATTCACTCGCACACACACACACACACACACACGCAGGGCTGTTCTGCTTAAGGGGGCCCAGAAGATCAGAGCTGTCCAGCTCTCCTGCACACACAGAGCCGTCCTGATCTGATTACACAATAGACTGGTCTGTCTCATCCATGATGAGCGAAATACAGGAGGAGATTCAGAGAAGGGGATGTGTTTATCAGAGCTGTGTGAGTGTGAGAGTGTCTGTGTGTGTGTGTGTGTGTGTGTGTGTGAGAGAGTGTCTGTGTGTGTGTGTGTGTGTGTATGAGAGAGTGTCTGTGTGTGTGTGTGTGTGTGTGAGAGAGTGTCTGTGTGTGTGTGTGTGTGTGTGTGTGTGTGTGTGTGTATGAGAGAGTGTCTGTGTGTGTGTGTGTGTGTGTGTGTGTGTGAGAGAGTGTCTGTGTGTGTGTGTGTGTGTGTGTGTGTGTGTGTGTGTGTGTGTGTGTGTGTGAGAGAGAGTGTCTGTGTGTGTGTGTGTGTGTGTGTGTGTGTGTGTGCACGTACCTTTTTAGCTCTCTGTATGCTGCACTGACATCTGTAAATCCGCCTGAGGGGCACCTGGAATTTTCATCATATCCAATCCCGGTAGAGTGAGAGAAATGTGTGGTAACCTTGCAGGGGGGGGAATCGGGAATTCAAGGTACTGCCTCTGTGACTCCATCTTCTGCAGCGAGCTCTTTGGGTTTTTGTTTTTGTGTGTGGTCTACGAGACGCCCCCCCCCCCCCTCTCGTGTTCGCCTGGGGAGTGGGGGTCCCGGGGCAGACAGGAGCGGGGTGCAGGGGTGCGGGGGTGCAGGCATTGTGTGGGGCAGCCAAATGGGGGGTAACAGCCCTTTTTTCTGGGTGCGTGCTTCAGGGGGGATTTACGCTGTTCTCCAGCGTGGTGTGAATGGCTGGGAGAGAGAGCGGCCCAGTCAATAGAGGGTTTAAGAGCGGGGTTTTCTGAAGGTTTCGGAGGGCGCCCCGGGGCAGGGCTGGAGTGGGGTGGGGTGCGGGATGAGTGGAGTCCCCATCTCTGACCCCATAACCCCCCACCCCCAACCCTATAACCCCCTCGGCTGCATCACCATGCCAGCGGTTTTTCAGGTTGCCATGCCACACGAGTCTCAAATCCCCCCAAAAACTGAGAATCCTCGTGTGTTAGCCAAGGGGGCGGGGCTGGGCACAGCTCTCGTGCGCCTACCCCGGGCGTTTAAGGGGGGATCAGAGGGGCTGGTTATCCCGCGGGATCCTGGCCACCGGCCCCCCTCCCTGTTGAGCGAAGCCCCTGTGAGCAGCACCCCCTTCAGCAGTGTGGGTGACGCCGTTGGCACGGCGATGCAGAGATGCAGGGCGGGGCCGCCGGGCTCCAGGACTGCGTAAACACCCCGGGAATGATGAATCTGGCAGCCCACTCTCGCTGCCTGACTGCTGCTAATATAAATGTTTAGGCAGTGCTGGGTATTCAGAGTGTTTGGACTACGCAGATAGATTTAGTGTTAATTGGTTTCAGATGCTCTTGTTTTGGAGATGGGGCGAGATGGGGGATGGGGTGGGGGGCGGGGACTTGATGCTAGTGTGGAGCTTGTGTTACCCCGTGCACATGCCAGTTTGGACCTCAGATTAGCATATGCTAATGCACTGCTAGGGTTAGCCATGCTAGTGGGGAGTTTGGGTTAGCCTCTGCTAGCATGCAGCTCGGGTTAGCCTATGCTTGGCGTGGAGCTCGGGCTAGCCCGCAGGTATACCGCTCTTTATTTCCGCTGGCTTAACCTGTCAGGTCCGTGAAATTTATGCTCACTTGCCTGTCTTCTCTGCGGTAAGAGGAAGTGACTTGCTGTGAGTGTGAGTGGGCCGCGATGTAGTCGTCAGTGCGCTAGTTTCTGAACTGTGAAGTTTCCAACTTTGGTTCTGGAGAGCCACGGGGCTTCTCAGACACGGACCAGGGGACCCCCTCTGCTGGGTTTTGTTCCAGCCAGTCCTGGAAATCGTTAAAACTTCATCAGTTTAAGTTCCTGTCTGACTTTAATGAATTCAGAATGTGGGGCTGGCTCATAGTCATTTGGAACCACTTGCTCAGTTTCGGTAATCACTGCCCCTGCAACTTTGTTTGTTCTTTGTGTATTGTTTCAAACTGAAATGTCGATACTCGATGTATTAATCAGTTAATCAGTAAATCAGTCTGGGCCGGGTCATACTGTCCCATTTACAGACTACAGCAGAATGAGCAGTTCAGTGACAGCTCTGTAGATGCTGGAAATGGCTGTTTACTCCTCTAGTGCGTTTGGGAAGTGGATCTGGAGGTGGTTTCACACACTGTTTGTGATTTGTATTTGTGGTTGTGTTTGTGAGTGTGGTTGTGTTTGTCGTTGTGGTTCTGATTGTGGTTGTGGGTTTGGTTGTGGTTGTGTTTGTGAGTGTGGTTTTGTTTGTCGTTGTTGCTGTGATTGTGGTGGTGTTTGTGAGTGTGGTTGTGTTTGTCGTTGTGATTGTGGTTTTGCTTGTGGTTGTGCTTGTGAGTGGGGTTGTGTTTGTCGTTGTGGTTGTGGGTTTGGTTGTGATTGCGTTTGTGAGTGTGGTTGTGTCTGTCATTGTGGTTGTGGTTTGGCTTGTGTGTGTGTTTGTGTGTCAGCTTCTGTTAGGGATGTGTCCCCCCTTTTGTCTGGACCTGGTGTGGAGGACCTCTGTGAACGGGTGGCGGAGGTGGCGAACACCACAGGCCACATATTCTGCGACTCTCAGCGAGAGTTGACCCACTCGCGGCAGGAGAGGATCATGGGATTGCTTCATCTTCTGGTGCCGTATTGAGCTGGGGAGCGGTTCTGAGGCACAGCACAGATAAATCAGATTAATATCCCCTTCATTTTGTGCCCTAGTTTGCTTTTGAATCACATGAAAGGAAATGCATCTGCGAACCCTCTCAGGACGCGCTCGCTTGCGTTCGCCACATCTCCTGAAATTTTAATTCAAAGAAACGAACGGCGGCCATGTTTGCATACCATTACGGGAAAGTACTTTGCGCACATAATTTCCTAAACTGTAGCGATTTCTTTTTTCCCCAGATAATCCTAGTTTATGTTTGATAACTCTAGAAATGAGATGCCATCTTCTGCATGCTGCATCCATGGATAACCTTGGACTGTGGCCTCCCAGAAGGTCAAAGACAGTATGAGTCTTTGTATCTGTTTTCTGTTGGCGGTCATCCTCTGTGCTTAGATTGACATTTAATGAATTTGACTGGAGGCAAAGAAGTCAGAAAATGGCTTCTTTTTTTTCCGAGGCCCTCCGGCTTGTTGGGAGGACGCTCTGTGAATGAGCTGGTGATGAACTTTTACAGTTCCTCACAACTGGCAAAAGGCCACTGGCAGCATTCCTCCACAACGTGGGATCTGTTCCTCGGATACCGAGCCCACGTCCAGAGCAACATACCTCCTCCCTTCTGTGGCTGTCTCTTTCTGTCTCTCTCTCTGTCCTCTCTCTCTTTCTCTCTCTCTCTCTCTCTCCCTCTCCCTCTGCTTTTCTTATGATCATTAATTCATTGGTCTTTCTGGCAAATAAATCAGTTGGTGATTATGAAAGCCCCCCTGTGGTCTCTGCTGTCCTGGGACAATCCTGGACCAGCCCCTGCTCACCCAGCATGCTCCCCCTCCCTCCCTCCCCCCTCCCTCCTCCCCTCGACCCCCCCAGGAGGAGGTGGAGATCCTATTTCAGGGGCTTCATGTGGGGGCCCCACTGCCACACATGTGACCCTGAGAGACAAGTTTCTGCCCCAATTTCTGTGTGTGTGAGGGTATGCGTGAGAGAGAGGGAGGGAGAGGGAGGAAGGGAGGGAGAGAGAGAGAACGAGAGAGAGCGAGAGTGAGTGTGTGTGTGAGAGAGAGAGAGAGAGAGTGTGTGTGAACGTAGGGTTGGTGAAAGGGGAAGGTGGGGGAGGGGGATGGGGAGGGGTCAAAGGTCATGTGCCCTGCTGGGTGGTGTTTTGTGAGCCCAAGAATAGAGCAGCAGTGAAAGAAAATGTGTGTGGGAGTCTGAGAGGAGTAAACGTGTGGGAGTCTGAGGGGAGTAAACGTGTGGGAGTCTGAGGGGAGTAAACGTGTGGGAGTCTGAGAGGAGTAAACTTGTGGGAGTCTGAGGGGAGTAAACGTGTGGGAGTCTGAGAGGAGTAAACGTGTGGGAGTCTGAGAGGAGTAAACGTGTGGGAGTCTGAGAGGAGTAAACGTGTGGGAGTCTGAGGAGTAAACGTGTGGGAGTCTGAGAGGAGTAAACTTGTGGGAGTCTGAGGGGAGTAAATGTGTGGGAGTCTGAGAGGAGTAAACGTGTGGGAGTCTGAGAGGAGTAAACGTGTGGCAGTCTGAGAGGAGTAAACGTGTGGGAGTCTGAGAGGAGTAAACGTGTGGGAGTCTGAGGGGAGTAAACGTGTGGGAGTCTGAGAGGAGTATGTGTGTGGGAGTCTGAGGGGAGTAAACGTAGGGGAGTATATGTGTGTGCGAGTCTTAGGGGAGTATGTGTGTGATGGCCTTTCTCAGCCGTGAGATGCGGCTCTATTAGACTGCGCAGAGGGCAGGGGGTCAGGTAGACCCCTCCCCCCTGCATCAGACAGCAGATGGGACCCACCACGACAGGCCAGGGCATCTCCTAACAACTGACTTCCTCTGACCCGGACGTAAGCTGTCTCATATGCAGACCGAGCGGCGGACGGAGCGTGCCTCTGCGCTCAGATGGTGATGTGGGAAGCGACCGCAGACAGGACACGAGCAGATAAAGCACATCAAAATAGCACTTCTGTTCCCTTCAGAGCCATGGACTAAACTGCTATAATACTGCTAATATTGGTGCATATATTTGCAGTAAATAAATAAATAGCACTTAACAGCAATTACTATTTTAGAAGTATATTGCTTTATATAAAAGTGTTGAAATATTTTCTGATTTTGATAATTTATTTAATTACTACACCACTGGGATTGGGTTAAATATTAGCCTTTATTTGTCATGACAGTTTCATTTTAAAACCGCCTGTTCAACGGATATGTCAAAGAAAAAGACACTATATGACTTAACAACAGTATCGCAGGCTTCTTTAATCCTGTTATGTTGTTTCAAAGTTTAGAAATTGGCAAAGGTCCTAACGGCATGTTCCAGAAAGTCCAGACAGTGCTTCACTGTGACCTGTTTATCCAAAGCAGGCCAGTAATCTCCCTCCAGAGCAATCAAGCGAAGATGCACTTGTGCTTTAGAGAGGACAGAACGACCTGTTGCAGGTTACAGATTGTCTCCCGCTAACTGCCTTGTAGCATAAAGCGTACGTTAATGTGCTTTAACATTGCCTGCTTGGTTACTGCATTTTACGAGCTGAAATCTATTCTTGCATTTCAACCGGTCAGATGGTTTAACCATCAACCCTTAAGCGTGTATGGGTGTGCATGCTTGTGCGTGTGTGTGTGTGTGCATGTTTGTTGGGTTAGTGTGTGTCCGTGTGTGTGTGTTTGTGTGTGTGTGTATGTGAGTGTGAGTGCGTGCGTGTGTTTGTGTGTGTGTGTGTGTGTGTGTGTTTGCGCTCGCTTCATGCCTGCCACTGTGCTTGCGAGTGTAAACAGTAAGAGGGTGTGGCCTGCGCTCTGGAAGCGGTCCTGCATGAGCGCGTCTAACCTGGGGAACCGTTTAGGGGAACTCTCCTTGTCCAGGAGGAAAAGAGCTTTTTTAAGGGTGACCTTATTCAGCAAGAATGCATTTGCTTGCTGGAAAAGCAGTTCTGTTCCCGGCTCAGAGCACGGCGGCCATTACGGCTCTGACTGTGAGCCAGACTGTGTTCGCCATTACGGCTCTGACTGTGAGCCAGACTGCGTTCAGAGAGCGGAGTAACTGTATGCAGGAGGCTGAGGGGAGCTCTGGGGTTTAAGCTCCTCAGCTAAACTTTGGTTAAACTTCTATGGGCAGATTTAATAGTCGCAGATATTTCCCGGACCAGCTGCAGTAATATGCAGGCTTTATGCTAATCGGTTGTCACTACGAGTTTTGCACTATGAGTTTTATGCCCCTGCGGGACATATGTACTGCAGCGTTACATGAGAAATTCACTGCTCATGGCAGGGACAGGAGTCTGCTTTATGCGCATGCTGCATGATGTGTTTCACTGGAGCTGTGGTCTTGGCTGTAGGGCTTACCTATGGAGGGTACATTAGAGCTCAGCTGTGCAGTGGGACTGTAACTGGCTACAAGGTAAAGGCTGGTACTGATGTTGACTGCAGACACACACATGTAGTAATGAGCAATTATGGCTGGCAGTTGTTTTTTTGGATTTGGTGGTTCACATACGTATGATTCCTTCTTTCATTTTGTCAACTCATGAAGATCAGGGTGGTGAAAACATATTTTTGATAATAAAGTTTACATATATATTCTTATGAGTGTTCGTATATTTCATCTACAAGCAGCATTGTCTTTATGGTGACACATCAGCTCAAGTATTGCAAACTTTCCAAGTTATCATTTTGTGACCGAAAATTGAATATGACGTCTCAAAGAAAGCCGATTGCTGGTTGGGACAGTCCAGTGAGTTGATTGGCTGTATTCCACTGTTGGGACAGTCCAGTGATTTGATTGGCTGTATTCCACAGAGCAAGTTCAGGCCATTTTAAGTGTCACTTCACCATGAACAGCCAACAGTACTTCAGAAGGAGCGAACACAAATTGGGGTGTTAGTCTCTGGTGGTCCTGGGGTCCTGGCAGGGGTAACCCCCACTGTCTCCTGGAGCACCCCTCCCCCCTCCCCCCCTCCCCCCGGCAAGCTGCCTTTCCCGCTCTCTCGCTTGCAGCCAATCAGGAGCTGTGCCAGCTGGCACCATGCCAGGCTTCCCTCTCGGCATGCAGGGAAAAAAACAGATGAAGGAGAGAAGAGCCCCCCCCCCGGCCCCCCCAGCCCCCCCAGCCTTGATCCATCTCTGTAAGAGAGGTCACCCGCCATGCTGGTGCATATCATTACTGAAATGGGAGCAAGACAGTGGTGAAGGATGTGTGATTGATAGGCGTCCTTCTCCGCCAAGCCCTCTCTCTACTAATTCCACTCATTCCTGCTGTTAATCCCCCTCTCTCTCTCTCTCTCTCTCTCTCTGTTAACCCCCCTCTCTCTCTGTTAACCCCACTCACCTCTATGGTAAGCCCTCCCTCTCTATGGTGACCCCACTCTCTGCTAACCTCGCTCGCTCTACTTGTGCTCTGACAGGGTTCTCCACCCTCCCCTGGGATGGAGGTGCGTACTGAGGGCTGCAGCGGTCGGGTCCCAAATCTCCCTGGGCGACCCCTGACCTTTTCCCCTTTCCGCGTGACGGGGCGGCGCTCAGACGAGCTGTACTCACTGGGACGTTAGCGTGCTGTAATAACGACCTCATGCGCGTGACCTCATTAGTCAGGCACTGCAAACTTACCTTTACGACAGGACACAGTGACCCTGTGACCCCGAACTCACCTGCACCACTTTCCCTCTCACTTTCCTCTCTCCTACTCCCTCCCTCTCTCTTTCCTCTCTCCTTCTCCCTCCCTCTCTCTTTCCTCTCTCCTACTCCCTCCCTCTCACTTTCCTCTCTCCTACTCCCTCCCTCTCTCTTTCCTCTCTCCTTCTCCCTCCCTCTCACTTTCCTCTCTCCTACTCCCTCCCTCTCACTTTCCTCTCTCCTACTCCCTCCCTCTCTCTTTCCTCTCTCCTTCTCCCTCCCTCTCTCTTTCCTCTCTCCTACTTCCTCCCTCTCACTTTCCTCTCTCCTACTCCCTCCCTCTCTCTTTCCTCTCTCCTTCTCCCTCCCTCTCTCTTTCCTCTCTCCTACTCCCTCCCTCTCTCTTTCCTCTCTCCTGCTCCCTCCCTCTCTCATTTCAGTTCAATTCAATAATGCTGTCTTGGCGTGACTGAACATTACAATATTGCCAGAGCATCACTACTGCTACTACTCTCTCTCCTCCCTGCCTCTCTCTCTCTCCTCCCTGCCTCTCTCTCTCTCCTCCCTGCCTCTCTCTCCCCCCTCCCTGCCTCTCTCTCCCCCCTCCCTGCCTCTCTCTCCCCCCTCTCTCTCCCTCCCTCTCATTGTGTGCAGTGCTGTGTGTATTAGGGGGGTGTTGAATGGAGAGGGTCCCGTTCCCATGAGCTTAGCGTCCCAGCACCGCTCTGTGCGCACGCTGTCGTTGGGTCGGGGGGGGGTCCGGTGTTTGGGGGTTTTGGGGGGGCCTGTTTTTGTGCCACTCTGGGACTGCAGGCATGGGTATTTGCGTGGTTGGCAGTCTTCCTGAAAAGTACGACACCCCCCCTCACGGTTACAAAGAGGACCGTTTAGGGCTGGTGTGTACCCCACATTTACCCCCCCCCCCCCCCCGCCCACCCCAGGCCCCCAGACCGTACCCCTCCCCGGTCTCCAATCACTCGCGAAATGATAAACAAACGTCTTCCTTCTCCTAATGACCCGAAACAATTAGAGCTACAAAAGAGTCACACTTTTTTTTTGTTGAAACTTTGCGCTATATTTAGACTGTTTACATTGGTGCTTAGGGGTAAACAGGCGAAAGCCATTCGTGGGTTTTAAAGAGCCTAAGAAACAGGGCGGTTTATCCAAAACTGTTTTTTTTTCGTCCCCTGGAAAGATAATTAGACTCGTAAAATGAATGTTTGTAGCCGAAGGGCACCTGCTAGCGTCGCGGACCATCTTTTAATGGCGGTGAAAACAGGAGGTCCGCCCGCCTGCCTGCCGGTCCTTCTTTCCAAAAAGTTAACGAATAACAGGAGGGATGAGATAACGGCTGGAGAGAGACTCCTCGCTTGTGTCGGACCCATTCCGGGCTCTTTTATGGTCTCGAGCCGGCTGGGGGGGGGGGGGGGGGGGGGTGTGCGGGTTCAGTCTCTGCAGGATCGGGCTGAACGCTGGGCTGAACGCGGTTCTCTCTGTGCTGAACATTTGGGGATTGAGACATCTTCCTGTCTGGTCTGCCTTCCCCTTAATGCCGTGGGAGGGAGACGAAAACAGAGCCCCCCACTCACCACCTCCCGCCCCCATCCCAGTGCAGTCAGTCCTGTGATGCGTCCTGTGTGTGTGTGTGTGTGTGTGTGTGTGTGACAAAGAGACACACTGGTGCGTTTTCTTCTGTTTGACAAAAGGAGGGATGGCCGTGCTTGTTGAAGAACCTGTGCTGTCCCTGTCAGTGTAGACGTCTGATGGCGTCCTGTTGCTCCTGATACGAATGGATCTGAACTGGGGAGCGGATGCAGGCGTTGCCTGAAGCGTTTCTATGGCGATGGCGTCCGTTGCCCGCGGCTACACCGCCGTGGAGCAAATCGGAGCCATGGAAACGGTTATCCAATTGTCCTGACGACCGGGGTGACGGAATGGCTCGGTCGCGTCGGTAACGCGCCCCGTCACTTCCTGTGTGACTAACGTTCAGCTTCTGCGGCAAAGACGACTTTTATTTATAAATATTTTTTTACAAATTATGAATGTGTTTAGCAGCACCGCCCAGCTCCTGTCAGCCAGGAAGCCTGCTGTTACAGAGACGCGTGAGCTTTCTCGGTTGCTCAACTTCTCGCTTCTCTGCAAAATATAGCAGCAGGTGCCAGGCAAAACAGATCAGAGCTTACCTAGACCCTCTGGTGAACAACAGCCCTTCCAGCGAGCAGAGCTCCCGCAGTGTTCATGTGAGAGTGTTGGCAAGACCGGAGTCAAAAACACAGGAATAAGTAGATATGTCTAGGTTCATGGGTGAGTGCAATCTGGAGCTCAGTCTGTCCAGGCCCTGTTCACCGTGCTCATTGTGCCGAAGCACGTCTGCATATCTGAGGTCACTTCCTGTTCTGAGCCGTACAGATCCCTCTCTGCTTGTCGGGCTTCTGTTTCCGGCTGGTGGAGTTCCGGACTCGGCCGGGCAGCTCGTTTGTGGCGGCCATCTTGTCCAGCTCAGCGCATCTCTAGTGTCTGCTCAAAAACCAGTTTTCCACTCGTCGTTACCAACACGCCAGCCAGCCGTGACGTCCCACCGTACGAGCAAACACTCGCAGCCCCAGCCAGTCTCCATGGCGATACTCCGGCCAGAGATCATTCAGCCTATAAGCGCCAGGACCCCGCTCGCTGCCCCCCTCCCCGACCCCGAGAGAGGGCAGTGCCAGCCCAGAGGCCTGCATGGCACCATTAATTGTTTTAGGCTAACGGGATTAGGCTAATCGCGTTAGGGGGAGGGGCGTGGCGTAACCGGGGCGACTGGCTGGCTGTCTCCGTGCTGCACCACGCCTGCTCCGGGTCGCACGTTTTCCTGCCGAGCAGGACCGGCCCACTGCTGTGTCAGAAAAAGAGAGTAAGAGTGGGGAGGAGAGAAGAGGGGATAATGTTATAACAATGGTTTGTGTTATTCTGGGTGAGATCAGTGTGAGGGTTTGTGTTATTCTGTGAGAGATCAGTGTGAGGCTCTGTATTATTCTGTGAGAGGTCTGTGTAAGGGTTTGTGTTATTCTGTGAGAGGTCTGTGTGAGGGTTTGTATTATTCTGTGAGAGGTCTGTCTGAGGGTTTGTGTTATTCTGTGAGAGATCAGTGTGAGGGTTTGTGTTATTCTGTGAGAGAGCAGTGTGAGGGTTTGTGTTATTCTGTGAGAGAGCAGTACGAGGGTTTGTGTTATTCTGGGTGAGATCAGTGTGAGGGTTTGTGCTATTCTGTGAGAGGTCTGTGTGAGGGTTTGTGTTATTCTGTGAGAGGTCTGTGTGAGGGTTTGTGTTATTCTGTGAGAGAGCAGTGTGAGGCTCTGTATTATTCTGTGAGAGATCAGTGTGAGGGTTTGTGCTATTCTGTGAGAGATCAGTGTGAGGGTTTGTGTTATTCTGTGAGAGATCACTGTGAGGGTTTGTGTTATTCTGTGAGAGAGCAGTACGAGGGCTCGCCTGGATTCAATAAACATTCTGTTCTGAACATTTTGTTTGACTCTTACCTTTTGTTTCCCCTACAGCCAAAGTTTGGCAAGTTCAGCCATTTCTGAAATTGACTTGCCAAACTGTGTCTGCGTTGTGAAGAAAAAGAAGTTATGCTTTCACTTATTGGAGAGTCTTATTTGCAAACCTATGGTCAAAATGTTGATTGAATCCAGACCACTAAAACTCAATTTGAATTCTTTCATATTTGCCTCGTATTTGAACAGAATAGTTCACCATTGATGTATGGCCATAGTTTGCCCTCACTTTTTTTCTTTTTATCGCATGCGTTTGGAGTGGAGGGACTTGGCGGAAACAAGGATAGCGTATGAATATGAAGGATAATATGGCGTTTGTGGGCCTCTCATTGTTCTCCCTGCTGGCTGAAAGCCGACCTGCCTGTGATGTGGGGAGCGCTGTCTGCTCCCCGGCGTTGGCCCTAATTGTTTCCAGAGCGGGATTATGGCTCTCGCTGCGGCCAAATTTTTCACTAATGCTGGATGAGAAGTTAATCTGGGCATATTTCTGGGCCCGGAGCAGGAGGTCGACACCCTAGCCCCCCCCCCCCCGGGGGTGAGAAAGACCGTTCGGCTCCAGATGCGCTCCCACGGGTCGCCGCCACCGTGCCGGACCCCGCCTCCCCACCCCCGGCCCCGTGATTCCCACCAACCGTGGCGGCGTTTCGGGGGCTAAAATCTGCACGCCACCGGGCGTGAGGCTCGGAAGGCCGGGACCAATCAGGAAGCCGGAATCTCGGTCGCGTTTGTCTTTTTTTTAAAAATAAGTGTTGGCGTGTTAGGCCCCGCCCCACCCTGCCCCACCCCGCCCCAGTATCCCCACCCTTCCTCCCCAGCGCGGGCCTTCTTCCCCGGAGCCTGATTTATGAGGTGCGCAGTCTGCCAGCCACATGGCACATCTGAGGCCTGTCCGCCGCGCCGCCGCTAACGTGAGCCGTGTGAAATACCGCCGTGCTCCGCGCTCTCCGCCTTCAAAGCCTCCGCTAAGCGCTAAGACCCAGCGCTTCGCCCCGCGGCCTCGCCTTACCGCGCACGTGTTTATCAGGGTCCGGGGGGCCTCATCGCGGGCTCCAGAGGCTTTTCTCACCGCTGCTGCAGGTCAGGGCTTGTAGGCTTTTCTTTGACTTCGTTTCCCAGAATCCACCTCTGCGTAGGCCCGCGTTGCACACGTGCACTGAGGCTCAGAGTGCTGTTTGTATTCAAATGGACTACGAGGGCCTCAGATCTCTAGAGGGGGATGGTGGCTGCCTCTGACTGTGACTACCGAATGCAAACCAACTGAGTAAATACAGACAGGAAGTGATGTCACGGGGGGGTCAGGGAGAGAGGGAATGCGGTCCACCGCTCTGAAAGAGACGGAACCGAGTCGGACGGCGTTGTGGAATCAGCCGGTCTGACTTCCCTCTTACCCCAGGGATTTAAAAAAAAGAGACAGAAGACAGACGGAGAAAAGGAACGGCTGAAGAGTGTAATTATGGGAAGGAGAGCGAGCGGAGCGGGCGGAGTGGGCGGAGCTCTCCTCGGCTGAGCCGCTCATGCTGTCGGAGCGAGGCCATTTCAGAAAGCTAAGGCGACACACCTGCAGCTCCGACAGGAAGCAGCTTTTCTCTCTCTGACTCTGTCTTGTTTTTGGACGGACCCCATGTGCCTCCGCTTCGCCTGTAGTGGGGGGTGGGGGGTAAAATGGGGGGGTGCTCACAGATGTCTCTCTCAGGACAGTAGTCCTGCGCTGACAGACTGTTACCTGCAGTAGTTTCTGTCAAAGCAATGTGGACAATAATATATATATATATATATATTTTTTTAAGTAAAATACTTTACCCCCCCCCATTATTTGGATGTGGGGAGCAGGGAGGGGATCACAGAACAGAAAGCGCCATTCTGGGGAATCAAACCCTCAGCCTCATTGGGAGATTTGTATATGGGGTTGAGAGCTGGCATTCTGGAATGCACCACATGAAACATGAAACATGAATAATTAGAAAAAAACAATACCGAACAAAGGACTTCCTGTCTTCCTCACTGTCATGTTCAACCATAAAAAACAAAGCAAAATATTCCAAAAAATAAACACGAGCGATAATTACACATTATCTTCACTGCACCTCTGCATGTGTTAAGGCTACCATTACCAGCAGCTAGAACAGAAAAATACACCAAAATCAGTGGCTAGAATCTGCTTGTGCTGTGCAACAAATAAATGTGGCTTTGGTGGAGTCATTGTGCAGTCAGTAAAGACCCTGTGACTGTCTCAGTTCAGTTTCCTGGTTACGTGGATGGAGCAGTGGTAGGACTGTGGGGTTGAGCCTGTCTGGTGACACAGCAACGCTGACAGTTTCATTTCATAATTCCCGGCCTTTTGATTGGCTGCCTGTGATGTCACACCCCCAGCTGTGCCACTGTGGAAGATCATAACGACCGAGCACCTGTAGTGGTCGGTTGGTGCGGTACGACTGTGACTGTTTTGGCATTTGTGGTGGAAAAAAAAACCCCCAAACGTTTCAGCAGCTGCGGACCCTAAATTATTACTTGGCGAGCGCTTGGGGTGTGACATCACCGGTGGCCCGTGAAAAGGCTTGTTTTCGTTGTGTCACTGGCTCGTGGGGTCCTGGGGTTTCGCTTCACTTTGGCTTCGCATAAAGTTTTATCATTTATCCCGCGGGGAAGAAGGCGAACGTCTGATTTTATTAGGGAACGTACCGGGTCTTTTTTCCTGCTGATGCCGAGAAGTTGAACAAAAACAATTCCTAACGAGACTGAGTCCTGTATGACATCATCTTCATGTTGCCTCACGGTTTTGTGTCTGAAGCTAAAGGGATAGTGTTGTGATGCTGTGTGATGTTTGGGGTGCACACCCCAGTGATGATTGAGTCGGGTGTAAGAGCCGGGTACTGCTGGGTTTGTTGGGTTCACAGTGAATAAAATGCAGAACGCTGAAAAGCAGAAGTCATAATCTGCGCTCGGCATGATGGGAAAGTGACGCTTTGTGTGCCTCCGGTCTCTGACACAGTATAAGGCTGCCTCATGATTTTAACATTCCCGACACCACATTCGATCATAGCCCATTACAGAAGTCAAATACACTGCAATGTGAAAAAAAAATACTTTTTTGAAAATGTAATAATAAGTATATTTCACAGTAGGGTATTTTTAAAAATATACAATGTCAAACTAGAGAACGGTAACTGTGTATTTGCCTCGTGTTCCGAAGAGCTGCGGTCTTTTTCTTTATGAATTTTATGTCGATATTTTTGTGCGTTCCATTTCCGCGAGGTAGGCCAGCCTGAAAAGTTACGATAAGCTTTTTCTTGTGGCGTTCGATACGTACCTTAATGGAAAATGTGTGGAGCATCTCCCTCTGGTATAACACGGCTTTGATTTATATGTTCCTGATCTCTGGCACATCCCGTGCGTGTGCACGCTTGTGTCCTGACCTTCATCCGGCCGTACTGCTGACATGGAAGCCATTTTGTAACGGCGAGCAGTGAACTGCCGCCCTCAAAGCTTTTCCGCCACATTTCCGCGCTGGGGTTCGGGGTTCTTGTTCTGAAAGGGGGCATGCATACGCTGCATTTTCTGGATGGGTGGATTGCGTGTACGTATTTGGCACATGTTGAGGATCTCAGTGCGTAGCACGGTGAAAGGGGCAGCGGTTGCTGGTTGCTAGCATGTACAGTGTGCACCTATCATTTTTTCATCATATTCTAACTTTTATTGGACTGTGTATATTTTGAGCTGAGTGGGGAGGGTAATAAACTCTTTGGAATTTGGGAAGGGGGGTGGGGGGTGGGGCGTGAATGGGTACATTTGTGAGCCTGTTGAAGATTAGGGGTGGGATGAAAATCTTAGTTGTTGATGCTGTACTTGCCATTGTGTCTAATCAATGAATTGCGGTTTGTCTTTTATAAATGTTTATCTATTTAATACACAATCGTTTTATTCCTTCTCTCCCTGCAGCCGGAAGAGTTTGAGGCCGTGCATTCCCACACCTTCCGGGTGAAGACGTTCAAGAAGAGCAAGCACTGCGGCGTGTGCAAGCAAGCGGTCAGCAAGGATGGCCTGGTCTGCCGAGGTGAGTGGGGGGGGGGGGACAGGGGAGCATGGGGGGGGGGGGACCGCGTGGGCACGGACGGGGGGGACGGGACCCTGGGGGGGGCACAGGGGGCGGGCACCCGGGGGGACATCTGCGACAGTTAAACTGTCAAATTCACTCTCCCGCCAAGTCTGAGGGCGAATGGCAGGCCTGGGGGTGATGATGCAAGCAAAGAGGACTTCCAGAGAGAGCAGCTTTCCTTGTTTGCTAATGCCTCATCACTCATTAACCTTCCAGAGTGCTCATCACCCATAGAAGCTCTGTCTAAAACCCAGCCATCATGTGGGTCTGGTATTGAGACTTGTTTTTGATGACGACACCTTTAAAATTTTAATCAAGAAACTATAAACTGTTTTGGTTGTAGAGGAAATTATGCTTATTTGACTCAGTATAATTATGACTTGCCTCTTTGCGGGGCGTGAGTTCGTCCAGTAATGGGCTCCAGGGCGATACTGAATGCGAGTTCTGAGTGAAGAGGCTCATGGGTAGGGGCTGCAGTACTGGGAACTGGCCACAGGGGCGGCGATAAACAGGCACGCTCTGCAGTCCCTGTGGGGTTTCTGCGGTGAAAAGGCGGGTCCAGTTGGTACCCTGGGGTACCCCTGCACATGCCAACCTGAGGCGGGAAATGGGTCATTGTTTGGCCTGGCATCTATGGTGGAAAGACTAGTCTCCCCTTGGCACAGAGCAGGAATGATTTATCGCCTCTAAAAACACAGATATGTCCTCTTCTTTTGTTCTCTCTGCTCTCAGGAGTGCCGTGTGGAAAACAGCCATTTATTGCTTTTTTTTTTTAAATGAGAGATTTTTTTTTATTGTATTTTTTTTCTGTGACGCTCGACGATTTCGAACCGAGACGAGAGGAAACGAGGGGCAGGAAAACGCAAAATAATCTGCTAGCGGCGATAAGAAAATAAGCAAATAAATCTCTTGCTTTTCGGCTGTTCGTTGCGCTGAGCGTGATTTATTTCGCCGCTGCTCTTACGTCAGGCCGGACCGCGCCAGGACGAGTTTTTAGCGTCCCCTCAGCTGTGAGGCGGAGGCGCAGCCAAAGCCCTGTCAAACGGCGCGCTCCTGCAATACAGCGCCTGGCCACAGGGGGCGACGCGGAAACGTAAAAACCGCCGCTCGCCACCCCACCTCATGAAAAACAGATGCGCTGGCGCTCTGTCGTCGGTTTGCAGCTGCACGGCGCTGCGAGGGAACGGCGGTAAATCCGCCACGAGCCGCCGCAGCGTTCAGCGCTTATGTCATTATGTCATCGTCGGTCTGCTCGGCCTGTTCATTCCTGCCTGCGCGAGGCGTACGCTCAGATACAGCGTGGAATTTAAATGTTTTAAATGTGTCAGAGCTGCACTTTACACTGCGATTAGTGCATGTTGTGGGTCCGGCGTGTTAATTTGACTCCTGTGACTGTCAAAGGGAAGTATGTTTTTTTACAGTAACAGGAAGTTAATTTTTCATACCTGCCTATGAACCACCTTGACCCCTCCCATGACCCGCCAGTGCATCGTGACTCACAGTTTGGGAACTTTTGTTGCCGCTGACTAGTCCGCAGAGCTTGGGGTGGGGCATAATGCCTTACCCAACCTGGCAACCACAGAGAATATCTATTTATCAACCACAGTGCTGGGAGGCCAGGTATTAATCTGGTATCCACATCTCCCACCCTAAATGGAACGTATTCTGAAGACAGCACATATGCACCATGACAGTTATACTGTCTTATATAACGGTCTTATAACTGCTTCAGTTACATAGTTGTTACATAGTTATATTGCATTTATTGCTTTTCTAAAAATACTGCGATTTGTATTTTTTTTAAAGGAGTCCTCCTGTATAAATCCAAGAAACTGCTGTACACTGTCCAAACAGAGACATTAGCTTTTGCTTGAAATTCATTTCAAGCTCTTATTGGATATGTTAGATGAGAAAAGAGTTGTTAGTTTGGAATTCATTTCAAGCGGTGTGTGAGTATGTTAAATGATAAAAGAATAGCCAGGTTTTATCATTAAACATATCCAGTCAAGTTAATTTCCATGAGCAAACATGTATTTGAGATAAATTAATCCTCTGACTGTATTTGAACTTCCAAAGCAAAAACCCTGGGCCCTGATGAAACTGATAGCTACTGTGCATGTCCAAGCAGTATTTCCCTGGGTTATGTCATACTTTGCCTTTTCATTGGCTGCCTGTGATGCCACACCCCCAGCCGTGCCTTCCTGGGAAATCGTAATGGGAGAGCACCTGCAAGGGGTCAGTGGCGTGGTACGACTGTGACGTTTGGCTTTTTGGGTGGAAAACAACAAACAAACATTTCAGCAGCTGCAATTTTTTAAACTCCGTTTTTAGGATAGCTTTTTCACACAAACATTAAAATGTGACATGTTTATACTCTCCATTATTATTCTGACCCTGGTTAGGCTCCTGGTTTGTGCAGACTGTACTGTCAATACTACATTTCCCAGAAAACCTCTTTCCTTCCTGATGGCTATTGGTTCATCAGTGCAGCAGGGAGGAGTCTGTGTTCAGTCTTTCAGAGCTGACACTTGAATTTGTGAGCTAATTTTCCCTTGGCTGGAAGTCCCTCCACGGTTGACTTGCTGTTCAATAACATCTTCGCTGCACCTTGGCTCGTCCCCCAAGGGAGGGGTAGGGGGGTGGAGAGGGTCACAAAATCAATCAGTCCCCAGCAGACCAGAACATCCATACTGCTCCCGGACACTTGGCTGCGTCGCTCTGACGGTCAGTCCAGGGCAATTAGACTCTGGCTCCCAGGAGGAGTTTAACTTAATTCTGCTAATTCACCCACCCCCCCCCCCCCCCCCAGCTGAGGAAAGGGTGGGAAATCATTATCTGGCTTCAGCACCGCATTTACAACGGACAGCTCCCCCGGCCTGTCAAGTCAGTCAGAGGGCGGATTGGAGAGCCCCGCCCCCCCGGCTCTCAGGTAGATTGAGCATCTGTTAATATTAAAAGTGCCTTTGGCGGCGGCGGCGGCGCTCTTGTTTTATTTATGCAGCGTAGCTGTGGAAGCGCTCCAGGAGCGCGGCCGCTCTCGGGCAGATGAGCGCGTAGCGCGGCTGTGGGGAAGCCTGCTGTTTCCCATCAGGAGGCCGGCTTTGATAGCGCAGCGCTCCGGCGCGGCGTAGCCCCGCCCTGAACAGCATGCGGGACGGCTGGGCTTCTCACAGACCCATGCCCTCCACCGGGTATATAAGCGGGGTTTCTGTTTCCCCCCTTCCATTCTGAGTGAGCCGTGCCTCTACAGCAGTTCTAACCAACCCTGTTCCCGGAGAGCTACCATCCTGTAGGTTTACGTTTCAAACCTAATTTGGGACACCTCTACTAATGAGCAGCTTAATTAAACAAGTTCTCTATCTGTTTAATGAGGTGCTTTGTTATGTTTGGAATGAAAACCTACAGTATGATGGATGTCCAGGAACAGGGTTGGTTACTGCTGCTCTAGAGTCTTTGTTTTGCTGTTCTCACTGACGCGAGAGGCACTGCAGGTTCACTCCTCCGACCCTCTCACCCGGGACCCGGAGGCTCTTTCCCCCGCGTTAGTGCAGGAGAGCGAGCTGCGATCAGAGGACGCCGTTTCCCCTCCCTCTGGCAACCACTGAGAAACCTGTGGGCGTGTTTATGGGCGGGGCTAATGACCCAGTTACCAAAGCAACAGACAGTCTAGGCGGGACGGAGCCAAATCTTATTTCTAAAAGATACCGAGATCGCAGGGAGACTTCCTGAGCAAAGGAAACACGAGCTTAAAAAAAGACCGCGGTTTATTATCTCAGCTACTCTGTTATCAGAGACAAAGCCAGGACTTGAACCCGTGATGTCGAGGCCGTAGGGTCTGGTGTAAAAGCGAGCTCCTTTATCCGAAGAGTTGTTTGGGAGCCTAGAGCATGGCGTTTAAGGAAGCAGCCTGTTCATTCTGAGAGACGCGGTCCGATGCGGCGCCGCCATCTTTCCCTGGCACAGGAGGCGAGCGGGCATTCCGATGCCGAGCACGCTCACTCCGTCCCTCAGTTCGGCCGCTCCTGCTAATTACGCCGCTCGGTAAAAGGCAGCGGAGGATCTCTTTAACGAGGTCGGCTCACGCGAATCAGGCTCCTGGCTGAGGTGTCTGCGCGGGGGGGGGGGGGGGGGGGGACAAACGGCCTCTTTGTGCCGGAACGTTCCGCCAGGTCCCGTGTGCCGCGGAGCCGAGCCAGGCCGAGCAGGGGCCAGCGGCGGCGCCTGTCGGGGGGGGGGGAGGGGCGCTGTTAAAATTAGCTGCGCCGTGTTAGCCCAGATAAGAGGGCGCCGTGCTCACGGACTGGAGACGAGCGGGAGGAAAACAGGCCGTCCGATCCGGCCCGAGCCAGCCGCCGGCTCCGTCTGACCTCCCCACAGAGCGGGACGGAGGCGGGACGGAGCGCCTGGAACGACGAATCTTCACGCGCACGCGCACAAATCAACACTCGTCCTTAACTCTGACCAACAAGAAAACACTTCGGTTTTTCCTCTTGAACACGGTTTGAGTTCAGTTTTCATCGCCAAAATTCACTCAACAAACGGTTTGAAGAGAGAATGTGTTAACTTGCGCTAACTCGCAAATCAAGTTTAAGGACGAATGTTGATTGAATGCAGTCCATAGATTTGGCTACAGATGTGAATGGGAGAAGAGACAGGCTAGGGCCCAGCTAACACTAAATGAGTCAGGCTGGACTAGTATCTGACGGTTAGCTGACAGTTAAATCGATTTCAATGAAATCTGTTTCAGCCACGCAGGCTGTTGAGTGTATTTCTGTTTCGTCTGTTGCGGTGCTAATAGGCTGTAGGCTGAAGTGAATTTATCCAGGAGGAGTGGTGTTATGATAGGTTATGGTAGGTTAAAGAGGTGGCGTTTGTTCAGAGCGTGAGAACGCGGCCAGGTGACATCAGAATGCTGTTTCTCCCACACCGCGAGCCGTCACTTGGAGCTCGATGCTTATCGCAGACCGAGACCGGCGTCTGCTTCGATTGGACCGGTGGGCGGAGTCCGTCGGTACTGTTCTGACAAGCCTGCGGTCTTGGGAATCCAGCTAGCGTGGGCCGACTGAGGAACCATTCACAGGCCTGCCCGTGTGACAGGGGGGCATCAGGAATGCTCGCTGCGAGTAGGAGTGTGGCCTTTTGGGAACCGGAGTTTTTTTTTCCGTTCGGCGTCGCACGTGGCGGGGCGGGAAGGTAACTCGTGCCAGAGCCCGCGCATCCTTCCCGCCGTCTCCAGGAAGCGTCGCCAGGGCCGTGACAATAGGGCCGTCCGCCGCTGACGCACGGCTCGCACGTGCTCCTCAGGGGGCGCCAGATTTCAGAGGGGGGATTTTTTCCCCCCTTCATGTTGAGTGATTAGAGATGCAGCGGGGAGAAAGCTCCCCCTCCCCTGCTGGATTACAGGATGAGGTCATCTGTTTGCTTTTGTTCCTGTGGATCTGGCTCCGGTGTTAGAGGGAGCGGGGGCACGTGAGGCCCGAAAGTCTCAAACGCAGCCCGGCGGCTTTCTGAGGCCGGATTTTGGAAACGCGGGTTTTATCGGCCCGTGTAAACATTGTGTCCTTTGCAGTGGACGTTGCCCGAGGGGGACGTGGCCTGGGGGGGGGCGGGGGCGGAGGGGGGCGGGGGGTGCGGTCTGGGGTGGGGAGGGCGTGGTCCGGGGGGGTGTGGTGCGGGGGGGGGGGGGGGGGGGGGGGCGGGGGCGGAGGGGGGCGGGGGGTGTGGTCTGGGGTGGGGAGGGCGTGGTCCGGGGGGGTGTGGCCCGGGGGGACGTGGCGCAGGGGGGTCAGGCGTTATGCGCTCTCTGGCCTACACAAATCCACTCTGTACTGGTGTTTTGTTACAGCTTATTTCTCTGCTCCCTCTGCCCTGGATAAATGTTGATCTTATTCTGTAATTAATGCACTCTTTATTTATGCGCTGATCTCCTGGGGGAGGGGTGGGGGGGGGGGGTTCTGCGTGGGGGGTGGGGAGGCTGGGGGGGGTAAATGTGTTGACACTCCAGGCTTTGTGATGAAATATTCATGTTACTTATTAATCAGAGCATCTCCAGATCTATCTCTGATAGCACAGCACTAATGCACACACAAGCGTTCACACACACACACACACACACACAAGCATGCACACACACACACTCACACACACACACACACACACTCATGCACAAGCATGCATACACACACACACACACTCATACACAAGCATGCATACACACACACACACACACTCATACGCAAGCATGCATACACACACACACAAGCGTCCACACACACACGCAAGCATACCCACATACACACATACACACACACTCACACACACACACACGCACACAAGCATATCCATCAGGCCATTACACTGGGCTAACATGATTACTCCCCTCAATCAGCCCAATTAAACCTGCAGAGCTCCTTCTCTGTTTCGTGGTATTTCTAATGAGGGGAGCAGGTTGCCATGTGTGCCATATAGAATATATTATGGCCACAGTGGATTGGCTTTGGCTTTGCCATATTATGGTGGGTTTAGGAGTTCAGGAGTGGGCAGTTCCATTCCTGGTGGTCCAGTGCATGGACCTCAGTTAAGTAACAGCTACACACACACCTGTGCCGGTTCACTCCTAGATTAGCCCCCAGCAAAACGTTTTGACAGAGTGACCGAAGACAGACATTATCTGACATTCACAAGTGCTTTAATAATAATTTAGCTGAAATGACGTGATTGGACTAATTGTCAGTAGCTCGGCCCATCGATTCGCACATAATTGGCTCTTTCATTCCTGCTGCCTACATTTCAACCTCTGAAATCTCTGGCCCTTTTGATAGGCTTGTACAGAACCCTGCACACTCACACACAAGAGAAACCAGCTTCCTTTGCTAGCAACAAGCTTCGCTTCTTGTTCATGCTGTTACAGAGGGCTCACTGATGGCTGTACTTTTATGGCAGCGCCATCTATTGGATTATCTCAGAAGTGCTATACTTAAAAATGGGCCTCTACTGTTTACATGTATGTATGTGTTTATCAGACCTGGGTCAAATTTGAATCCAAAACTAATATGTATTTGACCCAGGTCTGGTATATATATATATTGTGCCCTCCAGAAGTATGGGAATGGTAGAGAGAAATTTGTTATTTTTGCAATATACTGAAGGCATTTGGATGTGAAATCAAAAGTAGACAATTGACTTTTGTTTCATGGTATTTACCTGCATGCATGTTTTACCACTTTGCAGAAACAACTGTTTTTGTGTTTAGTCCTCCCATTTTCAGCTGTGCACAAATAAGTTAGCGGATGACAGAAAGGTGTTAACCGCTGCTCACATGTTTCCTTTTGCATGGATTGTTGACACATAAAAGAGCAGCACTGAGCATCTAATCTTGGTTTTAGCTTTTGTTTCATCTGTGGGGACTAATTTGAGTCAGAGGCGTACGTCGTCACAAAGACCAGAGAAGGAAGTATGGCTGAAAAACATCTAGTCTGTAAGCAAAGACAGAAGAATTCATGAAGATGGATGGCACAGAAACTGTGTGTATCAAATAAAACAGATAAGAAGGTCTTGAGAAAGAAAGAAACCCGCTGTGGATGAACGCCGTACAGGTCAGCGAAGGAAGACACTGCGGCTGGTGACTGACAAATCCTCAGAGCTGTGAAGAAAATACCCTAAAACGACGGTCAGTGACATCACCAGCTGTCTCCAGAGAGCAAGGGTGAAAATATCTCAAGCCATCGTACGCAGAAGACTTTGAGAGCACTGCTACACTGCAAAATGCAAACCTCTCATTAGCAGCAAGAATCGAAAAGGCCAAATTAAAATTTGCCAGAAGAGACAAGCCAGAAGAGTTGTAGAAGTTTTATGGACAGATGATCCCTAAAGAGATCTTTACCAACACAATGGAAAGCCATAAGTATGGAGAAAGGACGGAACAGCCTGTGTTCCAAACACCCCCCCCCCCCCCATGTGTGAAATGTGGCAGTGTCATGGCTTGGGCATGTATGGCTGCTTCTGGAACCGGTTCACTCAACTTTATTGATGATGTAACGGAGGACAGTAGGATGAATTTGGAAGTGTACAGACAGATTTTGTCCGGCTATGTACAAAGACATTTCTCCAACCTCATTGGCCGGTGCTTCATCCTAAAGCAATCGACTGCAGCAAGACAATGACCCCAAGCACAATGCCTACACAACCAAAGGGTTCATCAATGGGAAAAAGAGGCAAGTTTTGGACTGTCCAAGCCTGCCTCCTGATTTAATCCAGTCCAGTGTATTTCACTTCCTGAAGAGGAGACTGAAGACAGAAACCCCCCGAAAGAAAGATCAACTGAAAGAGGCTGCAGTGAAGGCATTTTCAAAGAAGAAACCGAATTAGTGACGTCAGTGGGTCGTAGACTTTATGCAGTTATTGCACCTAGCTTACTGCATTTAACGTACTTGTGCACAGTTTAAAATGGGGGGATGCAGCTGTTGCAGTGTATTTAAAGCCGGTTTTGAGGCCCCTCTCTTGAGTGTGAGTGAACTGCGTATCTGTGTGAGGTAGCCTGCGATTTGACCTCCGACCTCCCTGTGACGCGTGCGGTGACATGCAGGCCCATGTCTTGGCCAGGTGTAACCCCCCCCCCCCCCCCCACATCCCCTCAGGTGAGGGATTAGCCGGGCGTGGACGCGGCTGCAGGTGTGTGGTCTGTGTGGTTTGATGGCCGAGAGTGCCGTGGGGTTCAAACGCACCTCCAGCCCAGAATTACCCCCACCCAGTGGCGTCGCTAGGGGTGGCCTTCACTATGCAGAGCATTGTAGACTAGTCCGAATATTTCTCGTTCAGTAAAGTTGGTGTCAATGAACTGTCTGAAACGATGGATATCGCCGGATTTTTAAAGCAAATGTCGAGGCAGGTTGTTGAGGAGGAGATTCAGGAGAATACTGATGAGATTGAGAATGTAACTAATGTTACAACGGATGTTGAGAGCCAGTCAGAGTCAGCAGCTCAGCCGGAGAGTGCAGAGCAGCTAGCTTCAGGTTTGTGCAGGGCAGCACAGGGTTGATGATACTGGCTATACATGCAGCTAATTGTGATGAACTAAAATTAGGCTATTAGCGAGCTAAAATCAGATTTATAAGTGTAACGTCAGCAAAATAATTATTTGTGATGCCAGCTCAGTAATGTTAGTACGTTACAGCTAGCTAGCTAACGTCACTGGCTGGCTAAGCCAGCTAACGTTGTTAGCTATGTATTCTTTTTAGCTTGCCTGCCCAGTGGCTTGCCAGTTTACATGCTAGTACGAAAGATTTTTTTAAAAGCCATTACATATCATCACTCACAGCTGCATTGGATAAGAAGCTATAGTTAGCTAGCTATTTATGGATAGTATTTTGTTTATTAATTTAGTTACAGTATTTCTTATACATATTCTGGTAACTAAGTGTGTTTGTATAGCCAGTTATATTGAATCGCGTAGCTATTTACTCTGTTAGTCTGTTTCTCTACTGTAACATAACCAGTTACATTAATTATGTAACTACATCTAGGTGTCTTCATTCTGCTTTGCAATATAGCCATATACATACATATTACATTCATTGAACATTATATCCCTGTACTAGCCAGATTAGTGTAGCACTGTCACTATTATTTTTTGTAATCTACAGTAATGTTTGTATGTGTAATAATATAATAATTGGGCCCCCAAACAATTTGCGCGTGCGCCAAACTACAACCCCCCTTGGGGCTAAGCCCCTGATGTCTTTCAATCCTAGAACCCCTGCCCGCCCCGCCCCGCAACACACAAAACCCCGGACTTCAAACTGCGCTGTGAACCCCACCAGCGCAGGAGCAAAGGGGGCGGAGCCTGTGCTGTCACTCATGCACGGGTCACGGAGTGCGACCACCTGCCGTGCAGCCAAACCACTCCTTCGGGGGAGCAGGGGGGGTCCATGCATTGCCTTAGGGCCACTGACTGTGTCTCTCCAATGGATTCTCACCCAGTGTGTCTCTTAAACTGTAAGGAATATTACCTGACATTCGAAATGACCTCTAGATTCTGCTTGACTGATTGCTGGTTTCTTTGTCAGGGTAGTAAATGCTCGCTGCTGTACTACTGGCTTTTTGCCACTGGATGGCAGCATAGTAGCTGGAATGGAGGAGCTGTAGAACCGGGAAACCACACCAGTGTGTTGCTGTGAGTGGAGCATGAGAGAGGTCCATAAACATTGTGGAGAATGACTGTTTCCTGTTTGCCCAACGGGACAGCCCCCGTGTTTCACACTGTGTGACATTTTTGAGATGTGGACGTATCTGACAGCGCCCTCCTGAGAATTGGACTATTTCAAAAATGTTGTTTTCTGACGTGACGGCCAGTGGGTACGCAGTCGAACCGAAGCTCAGCGATGCTAACGATGCCTGCCCGAGCATTGACCTCTGACTCTAACTGACCCCTCCCAGCTGCGGCCCTGGGGAACTCTGGGAAGGTTTGCGAGTGGCCAGGAGCTGCAGTGGCTGAGTTTTGACGCTAGAGAGAGGAGCTGAGAGAGATGGAGGACTGTGCGAGCATGTTAGCGGGCTAGCGTGTGTCCTAGGGTGAACCCCGGGGGGTGGACGTGCAGGCGGAGGGGGAGAGGGAGTGAGGGGTCCTTGGGCGGGTGGACGGGCCATGAGGGTGGGGGGGGGGGTTGGGGTTTGGGACCGGGACGGGGCTGGGGACAGACACTCCCTCCTCTCTGAGCACACCGGGTCTCTCTCTGTACCCCACCCACGCCCGGCCCATACCCCTGGGATTCTGGGCTCATTATAACAAGCCCGGGTGAGGAAATGGCTCCCCCCTCTTACCACATTCCAGAAATCCTGAGTCAGATAGGACCTAGCCCTCCCGCCTGCCCCCCCACCCCCCCACCCGCTCCAGGGCACACGGCCCAGCCCCCCACCTCCCCACCCCCGAGCCCCTGAGCTCTGCTCTGTTTATTCACTAAAAGCCTTGATTTCCTAAGAAGGCAAAGCTTCCACTGAGGTGACAGAGCAACTGCTTCCACTCCCAATATGGCTCTCCTCTCCTCTCCCCTCCCCTCCTCTCCTCTCCTCTGCTCTCCTCTCCTCTCCTCCCTGTGTAGCTGCTGTTCTGTTTAATGTGTGTGTGCGTGCGTGCGTGCGTGCGTGTGTGAGCGTAGTTTGTGTTTGGTAGGACAGCGTTCAGTGTTTGTGCGTTGGGTAAGACAGTATTACTGTGCTGGCAGTGTTCAGCGTTTCTGTGTGAGTGAGAATGGTGTTTCTCAGCTGGGTGATGTGGACAGGGAGGGGCGGGGCCCAGGCCCTGTGGTCGGGGCATCGGTTTGTCATTACGCCTAAATGGCTGGGTCTCAGATGTGGGCGGAGTCAGATTGCGCGTGTAATTGCACCCGTCCGCCACGCGGTTCGGGCTCGGACGCGGCGGCTGGCGGCTCCAGGGGCCGGTCAAAGCGAAGGGGGCTCTTCGATCCCAATCCCAGCATCCTCTGGGAATCCACTGGGAGGTTTCCCTTTTGAGTTCTCATAGTTATACACTGAAAGAACAGCAGCCAGTGCTTAAGTAGTAGAGAGAGAGAGTCTGCTGGGGAGTTCAGGTCCAGCGAATCCAATTATGCCCACTAGAGTGACCTCTGAGTTAACAGGAGATTCTATCAGCGTGACGGAACAGGCAACACGCGAAATAAAGGCACAGTCCGTGAGCACAGACGCGCTCTCACAGGGCTGTGAGGGGTCAGAGCGGACCGCGGCGCTGACAGCTGCGTGGGCGTGCTGTTTAATAGGACGGTGAGCGGCCGCGCGGGAGGTGTGTGTTTGAACAGGACGGCAGATAACCCCCCGCGCTTTCACGATGGGGCGAGAGGTCGAGCGGTCGCCTCTCTGTCCTGCGACGCGGTCGTCCGCCGGGCTGCCAAAACGCGTCAGGAGCGTTCCGAATCAGGCGCTCCACGTTCACTTGACACCGTCGAAAAGTAAAATAATTGAAAAGAAAGAGAGCTTTTATTTTGAAATTCTGATCCCCCACCCTCCTTGCCCACACCCCTGCCCGGCGCTGGAGTCGGTGATGCTGAGGGAAATATCCTTTGGGGCGGTGGGGGTAACGCGAGCGCTGGTGCCAAAATTCAGCCCCGCCCCGCCCCGCACCCCCCTCTTTTTTCCATTGTGCACTTCGGTTCTCAGGGCTCGTGACAGAGCTCTGCCCCCCCCCGACCCATAATAAGTATCACCTGTGTTTGACTGAGAGGCTTCCAGATGACATACTGGAAGAAGTGAAGGAGGGATGACGTGCTGCTGTACTCAGACTGCTGAGAGAAACGCTGCGAGCAGTCGGCTGTGGGTTTGGGGGCGTCGGCTGCGGGTTCGAGTCACCGTGTGACGTGGCGGGTGTGCAGGTGACCCCCTGTTTGTCCACGCGGCAAGAGGACGGGCTGACAGTCGAACGGAGGGCAGATGGACGGACGGACAGACAGACGGGCTGACAGACAGACTGGAAGGCGGGCACGCAGACGAACAGACAGACAGACGGGCTGACAGACAGACAGACAGACGGGCAGATGGACGGACGGCCAGGGGGACAGACAGACGGGCTGACAGACAGACAGGAAGATGGACAGACGGCTAGGTGGCCAGACAGACAGGCAGGCAGGCAGACAGACAGGCAGACAGACGGACTGGAAGGCGGGCACGCAGACGTACAGACGAACAGACGGGCTGACAGACAGACAGGCAGATGGACGGACGGCCAGACGGACAGACAGACAGGCAGGCAGACAGACAGGCAGATAGACGGACGGCACGTCGGGTCCTGCGGGACACAGCGACGCAGTCCGGGGCGGCTCTCTGGCACGCCGTGAAGGGGAGGGGCAGTGCCCGTGTGTAGGGCCTCTGTTCGGCAGGCTCCGCCCTCCCGCGGGAGAGTGACAGCTCTGCCGAAACGAACAATGTGCCCTCTGTGCTTCGGGGTTACCTGAGCAAGGGATTCTGGGTACACCTGGCTCTGGGGGCTCCTTCAGGTTGGGGGGGGGCGGGCACAGGAGATGGAACGGAGCTGGGTAAAAGCAGCGGCCTCTTTCATTGGATGCCGTTTCTTAGGGGATCAGAATGCACCCCTGCATTTTTTGGCTAGCCCAAACAGATTCAGGTTTCAAGGCTTTGCAGATAGTTTATTGGTCGGGAGTCAAGTAACGGCCGTGCGCGGGATTGGTGCCTGTGAAAGGGGCCGAGGCCACAGTCCTGTGCTTCATCCTGTCCTGCAGTGAACTCTGGGAAATGTTGTTGCGCTAACAGCGAATCACATTTGACCAAAGTAAAGAATAATTTCAGTGTCATTTTCAATTCGTACCTTGTCTCGTTCCATTTTGCCCTACCATGTTTGAATGTAGTTTATTTTCTAATGTTTGTAGAAAAGTGATTAACTGTGTTTGTTTCTTTCTTCTCTTCTCCAGTGTGCCGTTTAACCTGTCACAAGAAATGTGAGGCGAAGGTAAGAGAGCTGTTTCCCTCATTTCCACACAGGCACTGAAAAGGCCACACATAAAAGCTGTCAGTGTCACTCGACAAAATGCGCAAAATTTGTCCCGCAAAAAATGGAATTCCCCAGAGCCCGAAAAATTTATTTATTTATTTATTTATTTTGTAGTTATTTTTTTTACCATGTACTGTACCAGCTCTGCATTATGGTTTAGTGACGTGGGTATTCATACATTTACACGTATACTGCACTGCATCTGTGTGCTCACATTACATTAGGCTAATCTGGTTTTGGTGCTGTATTCCTTAGTTATGTTGGCTATTAGCCACTGATAACCACTGATAATCTGTGTTTAGGGGATTAATAACATGTCTTATTTCAGTCATTTACTTGATATCTTTGGCAAAATGTAAGATTTTTCTTTCTGTTCCTGTATCAAACGTGGTTGTCTTTACTACGTACACTGCACTCTTTACTGTTCGCGCTGAGACATGTCCTTTTGTAAGATTTTTCTGGTGCTTTTATCAGTGCGTGATAAGCAGCTCAGTGTCTCTCCTAATCTAAGTGGGTCTACTTAATTCGGAATGTTTGACTCTGAAGAGGCCGTTTTTCCTTTTTTCACGTTTTTGCATCAGTCTAATTTTAAATGATATTTACAGTTTCATACTGAATGACACTGAGGTACGTAACTTTGAGGTTCTTCAGTACATTTACACACACACACACACACCGCATACACACACACACACACACACGCACGCACACACACACACCGCATACACACACACACACCTACACACACACACCGCGTACACACGCACACACACACTTGTACCTACAAGCCGCGGCGGCGCTCGAATGACATAGAGTAAAACAAGCTCAGTTCCGTCACAACAAATCCAGGCATCGGCTTTTCTGACCGACGGACAGAAAACGAAGAGGTCACGGGTCGCCTGGAGGTCACGGGAGCGCGAGCCGCTCGGCCGCCTCTCCAAACGCGCGTCCCGAAAGGAAAACACGGCGCTGATCAGGAGGACGGCTTTCCGCGGTATGCGGGGACGGCGGAGGAATTTGTTTCTGGATGTCGGCGAGCCCGCGTTCTCAGAAAACCTTGAGAACCTCGGAGCAAGTGCTGGCCGCCCCGGGGCGTGTTTGGCTTGGCCGCGTCGCTGCACGTTCGAGTTCAGCCCTCCTAAAAATAAACCCTCTCCTGCAACCCCCTGCACCATCAGAGGGGCAATTACACGATGGATTTGTTTTTGGAGTGGAGACGCATGAAAAGGAAGGAGAGTGGTAGGGGGAGAGAGAGCAAGTGAGAGAGAAAGGGAGGGTGACGGAGAGAGAAAGAGAGAAGGAGCAAGAGAGAGAGAGGCAGAGAGAGAGAGGGAAAGAGGTACAGAGGGAGAAAGAGAGGGCCAGAGAAAAAGAGGAGCAAACAGAAAGAGAGAGAGAGAGAGAGAAATAGTTTTAAGTTCCCTTCATTAATAATAATAATAATAATAAAAAGAAAAAAATACCCTCAAATACCCAGAGAGAGACAGAAACAGACAGAGAGGGGCAGAGAGAGAGAGAAACAGACAGAGAGAAAGAGTTGGGGAAGAACGGGCGGCTTGCTGTGGAGGGGAGGGATGGAGAGCAGGGCTCTCTGTGAGTTTTCGGGTTGCTGTGTTTTACGGGATGGCTGCTCATCAGAGAGGTCTGGGGCTGCTTCCCCATCTGGCAGCCATTACCGCCGCTGCGGCGATGGCGAGGGAGAGCGAGCGCTCGCGAGCCTGCCAGGGCTGCCTGCAGCCCGCCTCGCCCGTACACCCACAGGAAATACCAGGGGTGCGAGGTGGCTTAGCGAGGGGTGGGGGGTGGGGGGAGGGGGGGGGGTGGGAGCTTGTAGCCCCGCGGGGGTTGCTAGGCGATGGCCGCGTTCTGTTGTTGTTGTTTTTTTTTTTTTTTTTAATACATAATTGCACTGCTGCAGTTTTCTGTGTACAGCAACCCCTCCAACCCCCCAACCCCCCAACCCCCCCTCACAACCTCCCCCCCCTCATCCCCCGCGTCCTCAAAACGAGCGAGCTTATTTACCCAGAGGGCCGGGGGAGAAACTGGCCGCCGCGTTCCCAGAGCATGCTCGCCAACAAAAGAAAGGGCCGCCCCCCCCCCCCCCCCCAAAAAAAAACCCAGAACGGAACGTGAGTCGTTGAATGGGAGGAAGCCGAGGCGGCGACAGGGACCGCAGCGAGAGCCGAACTCGTTTATTTACCTCAGCGGTGGCGGAGGCCGCTTTCCAGGGAAACGTCAGGAGGACACAGGCATCGGAGGCTCCGCTCGCGAAAGGAGCTTCGGAACGGGGGAGCGGGCTTAACTGAGGGTCAACGGGTTAAAAAAAAATAAAAAGATAAAACTTGTAATCGCTGCTTTTCTCTTTTTTTCAAAAAATAGGAAGCTAATTTCCTCCCGTGAAGACAAGCTCTGATGTGTTGGATGTTGTGCCATCCTGTTATCCTTACTGTTCCAGAACCAGAAAGTTATCTGGAGTAAATCCTTTCCACAATTTAACCAAGCGGGTGTGAAGGCACAGTGTTAAAACCGATATAAAATAGGGTGAGCCTCTTCTCCTCTTCTGTCTTTGATTCATGCGTTCTTACATATTTGGAATTCAGACGATAATTTGTCGTGACAGTTTTCACTTGCAAAGATGAATCTCTTCTTCGGAATTTAGATAAGGCTCCCACGTGGTCCTTGTGTGACCTCGTCCGCATTATCGGACCAACGATGTGACCCGGAGAAGGTCACGTGATTAGCCCTTTGGCAGATTAAATCCGTGCTGGGAGGAAGACACATTCAGCCTTAGGGGTAACAGATCAGCTGATATCCATGCGTCAAAAATGTTAACATAGAACAGACGGTAAACTCAAATTAAGAGTACAGAAACCCCCCACCATCCCCAGCACCTGTGCATGGTCAACTAACTATGACCGTGGAAACCGAAGGAACAGGTGGAACCCAGACCAGTCGTGAAGCAGACAGCCAAACCGCCCCACACCGGCCAGGTCCCAGAAGGGCTGCACATGTTCCAGAGATGGAGCGCTGCGCAGCAGGGGTGGGAGGCTCACTGCTCAGCTGTGATCTGCACAACTGTGCACGCTTATCCATGCACCTTCTCTGTTACACAGTGCATGCGTTCTACATTACTGTGCGCACATGCTGCATTACTGTGCATGCGTGCTGCATTACTGTGCATGCGTGCTGCATTACTGTGCATGCGTGCTGCATTACTGTGCATGCGTGCTGCATTACTGTGCATGCATGCTGCATTACTGTGCATGCATGCTGCATTACTGTGCATGTGTGCTGCATTACTGTGCATGCATGCTGCATTACTGTGCATGTGTGCTGCATTACTGTGCATGCGTGCTGCATTACTGTGCATGCATGCTGCATTACTGTGCATGTGTGCTGCATTACTGTGCATGCATGCTGCATTACTGTGCATGTGTGCTGCATTACTGTGCATGCGTGCTGCATTACTGTGCATGCATGCTGCATTACTGTGCATGCACACTGCATTGCTGTGCATGTGTGCTGCATTACTGTGCATGTGTGCTGTATTATTACTGTACGCATGCATGCTGCATTACTACTGTATGAATGCGTGCTGCATTACCGTGCATGCACACTTTATTTCTGTGCATGCAGCCTGTGTGACTCCTCATAGTTCACAGGAGGCTGAACGCCGCTGGCTTGCATTTCTTTTAAAGGCAATTCTCTCCGCCAATAACTGCAGTGACTTATTTCTGTTCTCTCAGTGAAACAAAGAGACAGTCCCTGGGCAGCTGCACTGTAAATGCAACTAAGGAAGGTTAAGAGCAAGCTGAATTATTTAGGATAGCTTTTGCTGCCAAAGTGAGACATTTGAAGACCAAGAAGTCCAGTAAATCTGCCCAATCCCCCCCCCCCACCCGTGCCCTACGTTGACACTGAGGAGCTGCATGGGGGAAGCCGTTAGAAGTGTTTGGCGGGAGGTGGACTGTGTAACTGAGGGCCTGAGGGCTGCTGCTGTGCCATTGCAGTTAATGCAGAGTAGAACTCCAATGGCTGCTGGACCCTTCCATGGTGATTAGTGTTTATGAGGTCCCACGCCGCCTCTGGCTGTGTGCGCTCTCCCAAATCTCACTCCTGTCACTCCTGTCTCACAAAACGCCCCTGAGCTGAACAGCGTAGTGTGCTGCTCCTTACGCTGAACAGCGTAGTGTGCTGCTCCTTACGCTGAACAGCGTAGTGTGCTGCTCCTTAAACTGAACAGCTTGGTGTGCTGCTCCTTAAACTGAACAGCTTGGTGTGCTGCTCCTTAAACTGAACAGGGTAGTGTGCTGCTCCTTAAACTGAACAGCTTGGTGTGCTGCTCCTTAAACTGAACAGCTTGGTGTGCTGCTCCTTAAACTGAACAGCATAGTGTGCTGCTCCGTAAACTGAACAGCGTAGTGTGCTGCTCCTTACGCCGAACAGCGTAGTGTGCTGCTCCTTAAACTGAACAGCTTGGTGTGCTGCTCCTTAAACTGAACAGCTTGGTGTGCTGCTCCTTAAACTGAACAGGGTAGTGTGCTGCTCCTTAAACTGAACAGGGTAGTGTGCTGCTCCTTAAACTGAACAGGGTAGTGTGCTGCTCCTTAAACTGAACAGGGTAGTGTGCTGCTCCTTAAACTGAACAGGGTAGTGTGCTGCTCCTTAAACTGAACAGGGTAGTGTGCTGCTCCTTAAACTGAACAGGGTAGTGTGCTGCTCCTTAAACTGAACAGCGTAGTGTGCTGCTCCTTAAACTGAACAGCTTGGTGTGCTGCTCCTTAAACTGAACAGCTTGGTGTGCTGCTCCTTAAACTGAACAGAGACGTGATCTCCGTCCCCATGGCTGACGTACGCGGATTTTGGCGAGCGGAATATCGTGAGCACAAACATACGGTGTGTCAGAAAGTCATCCGTGTGGTTTGTTTATACTGTGGATATGCTATGTACATGGCAGAGATTGCTCTGCATTTTTGGACTGCCAGATTTGTTTGACATTTTCTGCTAATGAAAGCCTCAGTATGTGAGATTTAAAAGCCTTACTGGTTAACCTGGCACTCCAGCATCTCATTGCTAAATTGCTGCATTGGCCCCAGCAGGCATGAGTCTATCAGCCAGCAGCAATAGCCACGGTTTAGGAAATGGGCAGGGCAGGGTAGGGCTGGCAGTCCGTGCCCTGGCAGCCATAGAGAGGAAGAGGAGGGCTGAAGTCATGCTAGGACAACTGGGCCAGAGAGCGGGAAAGTACAACCGTGTGTGTGTGTGTGTGTGTGTGCGTGTGTGTGTGTGGATGTGTGTGTGTGTGTTTATGTGTGTGTGTGTGTGTGTGTGGATGTGTGTGTGTGTGTGTGTGTGAGTGTGTGTGTTTATGTGTGTGAGTGTGTGTGTGTGTGTGTGTTTAGAGAAGGAAACTGCTGTATGTTCCATAGTTAATAACAATCACAGCTCAGCAGTTCACAGCGTGAGAACCCTGCTGGGCAGCTGGGACCGTGTGGTTGTTTGCTTTGCCGTTCTCCCCTGAAGGACGATGACTGACACGCTCGCTCCAGACGACAGAAACGGGCACCGTCGTTAGGACCGGCGGGTACTTTTCACCCGGCCTCTTCACCGAGCCGCACTACATTTCCCAGCGGTCCTTTGTTTTCGCAGACGGGTCGCTGTGTTGGAGAGACAGGCTCTTTCGATGGGCGAGAGCACGGCGGCCCGAGGCCTAGCGGTCACCGCGAGCGCGCGGCCGGAGAGAGGACGCAGCCGTCTCCGACACCGCCGGCCTGGGCTCTGACTCACAGAGCAGACCGTGACTCACTCCCTCGGGGACGGGCCCCGTGCCGCGAGGTTAACGCCGGCACATCTGGCCCGTGAGCCCGCCCAAACCCAGATGTCCGAGGCCGCGCGGACGCGCCGTGGGACCAGCGATGTTTCCCGGAACCGGCACCCTTTTGCCAAGACCAGAGCCCAGACCGGGCCTCTCTTAGATGCTGTGGACGTGGTTTATTTTTTTCAGTCAAAACATAAACTGCATGAGGTCACGTAGGAGTGGGCCGTGGAGCGATGGAAGGATGACTCAAGCTCTCTCCGTCTCAGACATCGTCTGTAACCCAACCGACGTGAGCTACATTCACCAGAGAACCGCAGCTTTTCAAATCGCAGAAACAACGGACAAGGAAAAACTCTCTTGTTCGCTTCTGCTGTCTTTATCACTGACACTGTTGAAATCTAGTGCTGGCTCCCCCTGGTGGCCTGGAGGATAAGTGAGGAGGGTTCTGTGCCAGGTTTGTGTGAGACCCATTCCACAACCACAGCCTTTTTCTCCTTGTTCTCTGAAGAACACACATAAATCTTTTTAAATGTTATTTATGGTCTCCCTGCACCTCTGTGCAGTTCTCGGAAACCTTCCCATAAAGTTTGTGTTGATTGCCGTCTCTGGTTTTCGCCTTGCCAGAATAAAGAAATTGTCAGCTTGATAAACACGTCCCCCACCCCCCACCTCATAGCACAGACTGCCCCGTCTGCCCTGTCTGTAACCCCACTGTGCGCTGTGTGCTGCGTGCTGTCTGTGGAGAGGCTGGGGTTCGCTGACGGTTGGCGCGTGCTTCGTTAGAAAGTTTTCGCTTTCTGAAGGAAAAGTTTTTATTCCGGAACAAACGCAGTGGCTTGCAAAGCGTTGCTTTGGCCGCCCTGGCCGTGTGGCGAAGGAAGACGTCACAGCGAAGGGAGAACCCGTCGTGTACGTCCGCACTCTCTTGGCCGACTTTGCCAACGTGTCGGTGGGGCTTATACAGCACCAGTCCCCTGCTTTTTACACCTCACACCTCTTTACTCCTTCTGGGTTGTGTTTACTACGTCTGTGTAAGCTATGTTTTGATACGCAGTAGGAGGTGCTATTAGGTGATAGGTGATCTTCGTGGCTTAGCAGCTCTCTGTTGCCTAAACCTCTTTGTATGGGCTTATGTAGGTCAGTGGGAAGGAGAACCTGCTAAATGCCTAAATATCAATGTAAAACATACGCAGCTGTGGCCCTAAGAAACCACTGTTGCTTACAGGGTCCTCCATGTAAACTCGGGAACGGGATATGCTGTTGTGGTGGGGGTGGGGGGGGCGGGGCCATATTCCCCGATACTCTGCCCTCATTAGAGCCCCTGGCAAGCCTTCCAGGGCAGTCATTCCACTGTTCTGTTCCAGCACTGCTCGTTCTGCTGTTCCATCCTGGCACTGCTCATTCTGCTGTTCCATCCTGGTACTGCTCATTCTGCTGTTCCATTCTGGCACTGCTCGTTCTTCTGTTCCATCCTGGCACTGCTCATTCTGCTGTTCCATTTTGGTGCTGCTCGTTCTGCTGTCCTGTTCCAGTGCTGCTCATTCTGCTGTTCCGTCCTGGCGCTGCTCGTTCTGCTGTTCCACCCTGGCACTGCTCATTCTGCCGTTCCATTTTGGTGCTGCTCGTTCTGCTGTCCTGTTCCAGCGCTGCTCGTTCTGCTGTTCCATCCTGGCGCTGCTCGTTCTGCTGTTCCATCCTGGTGCTGCTCGTTCTGCTGTTCAGTTTCAGGGCTCCTCATTTCTACTGTTCTGTTTCGCTGCTGTTCATTTCACTGTTCTGCAGAGCTCAGCGGCAGGACTTCAGACAGGGACACTTTGCCGCTAAGGCTGATTTATTGGTGGCGCGTAATTGAAAAGCCGTGTTCCTGCGATGTGGGGCGAGGCCGTCGGGCTGTTCTGCGGGGTGCAGGCCAGAGCCTCGCTTTGGCACGGACAGAGAGGGGAGCCAGATCTGGGATTTAAATCATCTGCGTGCACAGGCAAAGAAAAAAAAAAAAGCAAAAAAAAAAACAAAGAAAAAAAGCGGGACGTTTTGGCAGGGGTCGATATCCTCGAGACTCATCTGTTTCCCTCCAATCCGCCCGAACCCCTGCCCCTCTCCCTCGGCCGCCGCCCGTTGGCCCCTGGCCCAGCGCGGGCTCCGAGCCTCCTTTCTTCTGCGCTGTTATTGTTTTCGCGTATCGCGCGGACGGGCCGCTAATCAGCGCGCAGTAGCAAAACAATGCCTTCTGAGAAGCGCTTTTATAACCGGGCGTGCCCCCCCGGCGCTGACCATCTTGTTTTTCGAGTAACTGTTAAGAGACAGAGTAGCTGATCTCGAACCCGTGCCTCGGATCTAAACACGCACAAGCGGTTCGCCCCCCAGTTAGCGAGTCGGGTTCGACCTGCGTGCTCATGCCCCATTCCAGCCGAGCGCGCCGTTCTTCTCCTGTCAGAGAAATTTGGTGGTTTTGTTTTACATTTGCTAGTTTGCAAATGCAGTGGCGGCAGTGTAGTGTAACGGGTAAGGACCTGGTCTTTTAACCTAAAGGTCACAGGTTCGATTCCCAGGTAGGACACTGCTGTTGTACCCATGTGCATTGCTTCAGTGTACTGTACATATCCAGCTGTGTAATTGGGTACAGTGTAAACGCTGTGTGAAAAGTTGTGTAAATCGCTCTGGATTGGAGCTAAATGCCTGTAATGTAATGTAACAAATGAATGAGAATGAAATTTAAAAATATATATATATCTTGAGCCGTTTGACAACAAGTGGTTAAAGCTTAGAGAATGTTCCCAGTCGAGGATTGCGGGTGTGTCAGTGTGCGTGTGCGTGTTTACGTAGTTAAGTTTTTCTTAGCGTGAAACACTTTCTCCCGATTACATGCAGTTGGCCGGCTTGTGTTTCAGAGTCCTCAGTCGTGAATCCACAGAGAGCGGTGCGACTGGGGGGGGAGGGGGGGGATCTGTCGAAAAAAGCGTTTGACTGAACGGACTCCAGTGAGAAACGCGCGCCGACCGTAGGTGCGAAGCCGAGGGAACCCGCGCTCTACTTCCTGTCTGTCGTGGCCGCTCGAACCCCGTTCTAAACAAACGCCCACTCCACGCGGAGAACCTGGCCAGCTCACCCCCCCCCCCCCGCGGTGTGTGGGTTAGGAAAGGGCATTTTGGGTGAGCCTCAGTCGGGAGGGGGGGGGGCGGGCCTGTGGCGAGAAGAGGGGCGGGGTTCTGCGAGTCACCTGGGTGCTAGGATCAATCCGGGGGAGTCCCCCCGTTTGGGGGGGGGGACGGACGAAGGCTCAGACTCGATCAGCGTTCGTCCTTAACTAGGACTCTTAACTGGCAGTGTTGTGGCTGAGTTCAGGGATGGTCAGCGCTGTTTTGAAGCGAGGAGAAAACGATACTCGCGTGTGTCGGAGTTTGGGAGGTGGGGATTGAGTCCTGGCCGGAGGCCCTGTTCCAGCCTCCGCCGCTCGTTCTGTCGGCCTCCGGTCGGCAGCGGGCCGGTTTGCTTTTCATCCTTCGCTCCTTTTGTCGTCCGCTTCTCCGTCCTTTGAAATGAACGGCCCCGCTGGCCGCTCCTCAGATGTTCTCGCGGACGCCGGCTGCGTTCTGGCGGCTCTTCGCGCGGACGCTCCGCACGCTTTTAAACGGCCGCCTCCCCGCTAACGCTAACGTTAGCGCGGCTGGACGAGCGACGTCTCTCCGCGCGACAAGAGAACGGGGACATCGCCATGGAGACCGCGGGGCCTTGCGCAATACACCGGCCAGTGTCAAATCAACACTCACAGAATACTCCCCATCGGAGTCGTTTAAACTATGTGGGAGTTGAAGTAACACTGAACAAATGAGGGCGTTGTCTTTTGTTAACTCGTCCATTTTCACGTGTTAACAAATAGCACGTTAGCACGTGCTGTTCCGCGTTAGCGCTTCCGGAGAGCGACTCGTGTTGAGCCCCACGGTCACGCGCATCTGGCGGCGCGCTTCGCGGTTCGGCGCGTGCGCGTTGGGTTTTTGCTCGGCTCGATGACGCGCGTGATTCATCGCTGCGCAAATGGCAGCCGGGGAGCCAAACGCAGGCCTGGCTCAGACTCACTTTTGGCTTTTTCATCGCGAGAAAGAAAAAAGTGTGTAACTGAGGTGCGGATATGATAATATTTTAAGTCTGCACAGTGTCAGCATCCCTCCTGATAGTGACATATATAATTAACAGCTGAGCGTATTTTCGAGTGCATCTATTATCTTTACGCAAGCGTACAGAACATCTCATTCATACCGTATGTTGTTTTATAAAATGTTCACCCCCTGCTGCACCCCTTAAAATAAATTCTGCCCCCAGGCAGAAACCAAACCCGGGTCTCTGGCTGTAGAGCTGAGGGTCTGCATAAAGCATCAGTAACCGGATCAGTACCTGGCATCAGTGACTGGATCAGTACCTGGCATCAGTGACTGGATCCGGCCTCTAATGGTCCAGCACAGCTCAGTGTCCACTCCATTAAGACAGGGTATGACCTAAGGGTGGAGATGCACTGAGCCAGGGTATGACCTGAGGGTGGAGATGCACTGAGCCAGGGTATGACCTGAGGGTGGAGATGCACTGAGCCAGGTTATAACCTGAGGGTGGAGATGCATTGAGCCAGGGTATGACCTGAGGGTGGAGATGCACTGAGCCAGGTTATAACCTGAGGGTGGAGATGCATTGAGCCAGGGTTTGACCTGAGGGTGGAGATGCACTGAGCCAGGGTATGACCTGAGGGTGGAGATGCATTGAGCCAGGGTATGACCTGAGGGTGGAGATGCATTGAGCCAGGGTATGACCTGAGGGTGGAGATGCACTGAGCCAGGTTATAACCTGAGGGTGGAGATGCACTGAGCCAGGGTATGACCTGAGGGTGGAGATGCATTGAGCCAGGGTATGACCTGAGGGTGGAGATGCATTGAGCCAGGGTATAACCTAAGGGTGGAGATGCACTGAGCCAGGTTATAACCTGAGGGTGGAGTCAAATGTTTTTTTTTCTGCTTGTTCCCAATCCTTTGAATAATCATAATCTGAATTGAATGGTCTCCATGGGCAAACTGGTGGGTGTGGCCATTGGGGAACTGGATCACGTGGGCGTTGTGTTGATACTGTAGATCAGTGTGTCCGTGTTAGCGACGCAGGCTTTAGCGTAGCGCGCCGCTGCGCTAACCCTGTTCTCAGTGTGTGAGAGCGCCGCGGCCTCCCGGCACGCCAAGCCCAGGCTGCCGAGCGCACGGAGGCGGAGCCGCAAACAAACACAAACGAGCGGCGATCTGGGACCGCGGACTAGCAGGAATGTAAACAGAACGCAGGAGGAACAGCAGCGCGAGCCAGTAAGTCCCCGGAGGACCTGAGAGAACGAGGGAGGGAGGGAGGGAGGGGGAGAGAACGAGAGAGAGAGAGAGAGAGAGAGTGTGTGTATGTGTGTGTGTGTGTGTGTGTGTGAGAAAGAGGGATGGAGGGAGAGAGAGAACGGGAGGGGGAGGGAGGGATAGAGGGAGGGAGGGAGAGAAGGATAGAGAGAACAAGAGAGAGTGTGTGTGTGTGTGTGAGAAAGGGAGGGAGGGAAAGAGAGTGTGTGAGTGAGAGAGTAAATGAGAGAGAGAGAGAGAGAGAGATCCACATTCATTCTTAAGCTGTGGTTTCTCATTTTCTATGTTAAAATGCTTGTTTATTTTTAAGTGGTGTGAGCATGTGTGTGGGAAGGGGTTGTGGGGGAAAGTTTAAAATCTGGAGAGGGAACGGGACATGGGCGGTTATGATTTGGTAATGCTGTGCATGTGTTCGCCACTGAGCCAACACACGTTCTGTTGTCATGCAAATAAAGTGTAACAGAATTAGGGTTTGAGAGAGAGGGAGAAAGAGAGAGAGAGAGAGAGAGATTACACAGCGCCTAATTGGAAGCAGGCTCCTCTGCTGGCAGATGATTGGTCGTAAAATCAGCCTTGTTTCGGGCTGCTCTGCTCCCCCCCCCCCCCGGGCGTGTGAGAGAGGGGGGAGGCTCACGCCGGAGGTGCGTACCCCAGCAAGCGAGAGACCGGAGAGCCGACCCTGGCACCTGTGCCTGGCTGAGCCCCACGCACGCACGGCCCCTGAACCAGGCCCCCGAGGTGACTAACGCAGCGCGAAAAGTAAACTCCCCCCTAAATCCATTTGCTCCCCTCCATTACGAGGAGCGCCTGCTGAACCTCAGAGCGAGCGCTGGCACGATACGAGAAAACGTCTGGAGGCAGCCGGAAGAGCCGGGGTCTAAAATGGACTCCGAATCGGCTAAAAATAGGGCGGCTCGCGTTGAACTCGCGTTCCGAAAGAAAAAGGAAATGG
>NC_049215.1:11788411-11870911 GCF_013347855.1 Anguilla anguilla
GCGTAAAGTCGTGTAAAATGTCTTTTCGTGTGAATTTGACGGAAGCGTGCGGCAGCTCAATGTGTTTTACCTGTGTTTATCTTTTACCGAACACTAATAGCGCCTTTGCGGACCTGAATTAAAGCGGTTTTGTACGGTTTTTGCTGAAATGCATGAGTACAGACTTGCTCTGTGATCTGTTCAGCAATGCAATGCATGCAAAAATGTGCCGCATATATTTACTCAGTTTCACTTGGTTTAAAGATATGTGCTTTCCAGTCAAACCAGCCAGAAGTTTCTGTGAAAATAACACAGCATTTTTAGAAGTATATTAAGAGTGATTTTAAGTGTTTTTAAAAACATATTTGGCAGATTCCATGCACTGTTTTAAGTTTTACAGTTACATGTTGAACAAAAATGTTTTTTTCGACTTGCTCAAACGAGACCGCGCTCGGCTGCGGCTGTGACAGGTCAGGTGCCGGACGGTTTTGCGATGGTGTGGCGCACGGCCGTGATTTGCTGTCACCGGGTTGGGCCGGGTCGGGCCGGCGAACGCGGCACCCTCCGCAGACGCCACGCGCCGCTCGCCGTTACCGTGGCGAATGCGTCTGACAGGGGTGACGAATCGGCCGCTAAACCCCCGAACAATGAGGCCGTCCCCCCGGGGGCGGTGGGGGGGGGGGGGGTCGTGTGGAGCTCACCGCGGTTAAACAGTCCCACGCCGTACGCTAGCTAGCTAGCGCTTCCCAGCCGCCGTCCATCCGTCACCTGCCCCGGAGAGGCCCTCCGGCGCTGTCTGGGAGTCGGGCGTCCGCCGTCCGCCCGCGTGGCCGTCCCCCGGGGGGCCTGACGCTCGCCCGTAAATCACCTCCAGCCGCCCTGCCTGACGGCCCTCCTCCGATAAAGGGGCGGGGATTCGACAGGGTTCTGTTCTGAGATACGGTTTGTGTCGGGTTACCTGGGCTGCTCACTGCAGCAGCAGCAGCTCACTCAGGTGAGGGCTGCCTATTGGCTGTGTCTGATATAAGCTCCTCCCCCCTTTACTGTGAACAGTGCTATATACATGCAGCACCATCTTCTTCTTCTTCTTCTTCTCCATCATCTCCTTCTTTTTCCCCTAGCCAGGATAACTGTGGGACAAATCGTACTTGGCTGTGATGTCACCCGCAGCGACTCCGCTAATTGGTCAGGAGCTGACTGCGCAGCCCCGCTACGAGGGTGTCGCAGTGCTGCAGACGTGACCGGGAATTAGAAACTGAAAAAGACGAATGGGCCTAAAATAAGTACAAAATCAGCGTATGAAACGTCAGGAGGTTTTGTGATAAGAACAGGCATTTAGATTCATTTTAAAGCAGAATTGGTAAAACTGGGCGGGATTTTGCGTTGAGCACATCAGGGTATTCCAAACTGAACAGTTTCTATGCAGCTGGTGGTTCTGATTTTGCTTCGAGGAACCAGTACATATGAAAGGACTCATATAAATCAAGCCTTCCTGTAAAACCCGGCATGGGTGAACTGTTTTCTTTCTCTCTGTAGGCTATCTTAGATGCAATCATTACCGCAGAATGTCATTTGTCATTACCACAGAATGTCATTTTTTGTTTTAGTGGAAGCAGTGGCACCGCAAGATTTCTCTGCAAAAACAACCTGCCAGCTGCAGGCATGACTTTGGCTTTCTTTCACAATCCCCCCTTGTTTTGGTCGACCACTCCTGCTCTCCGATTGGCTGGGAGAATCCGTCATGACAGATACTTCCTGCCATTGTGCGGCGGCCAGCCCCCGGCTCGCTGAGCGTGTCTCTGGCTTCCCTCGCGCGCGGTGGACGTACGCTGAGCGCGGGCGCGAGCCCGCTGGCGTCCGCAGGCCGAGCGAGGACGCCAGGGGGGCACGGATCGGGCGTCTTATCGCCCCAGCGCCCCGCGCCCTGCGTTCCTGAGCGCGCTTATCACCGTGAGACGCGGGGCGGCGGCGGCTAGCGGCGCTAGCTAGCTCGGACAGGAGCGCAAGCGGGAGTGTGGGAAAAAGAGCGCTTCGGGTTTTTTTGGCTCGCGCGACCGTCCACCGATCTGACTCGGTTGCGGCCAAAGAGAAACCGCGAGCGACGCGGAGCGCAGGAAACGGGTTCATTAGAAACCCTGGAGAAAGCACGGAAAGAAAAATACACGTCTGAAACCGCCGCGACGTTCCCGGGCCCTGCTCATGTGAGGTTTGGAACGGCGTCTTGAGAGCGCATGGATATCCGAAGGCCTCGGCATTGCGGCTGCTGATTTATCCTCGGAGTCAGTCCCGAGACAGTTCCTCTTTGTTTGCCTCGCTCTGACCAGAAGGCATTTTCATTGGCGAGAGAAATGTTGACCAATATCCACCTTCTCACTCGAGCGTTACGTTTTTTATTTGTGCGGGGATATTGGACTTTGACTGGCGCACTTCCAAGGATATGCAGTTTTCCAGCTGTATGGAGAGAGAACTATTTTCTCTCTTTTTTTTCCTAAGCAGGACTTAACATTTCTCATTCTTTGAAGTGAAACTTTGAAAATGTCATGATAGGTAGCTTAATGCAATAATATACCACCAAACCGTGTAGAGCAGGGATGCTCAAACCTGGCTCTTGGGGCCAGTAGTACTGCTGGTTCTCGTTCCTCTCCTCCAATCAGGGACTGATTTAAACCTGACGTTCCAGGTGAGTGTAACCTCCGGCCAATTAGAGACATTATTGGACTGTGGACTATCAGGCAGAAGAGAAAACCAGCAGTTCTACTGACCTTGAGGGCCAGATTTGAGTTTCCTTTATCTAGAGGGACAGATAATGAAATATAAAGCACAGGTGGAGGATAAACAGCGGGTGAAATAAAAAAATATTATTTAAAAATAGTTTTTCTCGTGCTTAAAGACATTGAGGCCTAGTTGTCTGTCCTGTGTGACATCAGCTGCACTGGTAGTCAAGCACATCCATTTTCTCTTTGCTCCAGTAATGCAATCTCGCCTCGCTATAATTGCTCTTGGTATTTAGATACTGGGATTACATGATTGGCCATTCTGTTTGGAGGAGGGGATAAAAATTAGCATATCGTCCCAAGTTTGAACTGTGGGGTAAAGATAGTATCAAACTCGCTGGGTACTCTGGGTAAATACAGTCTGTTTTGTAGAAAAGCCAATGTCAGGCTCATGTTCCGATACAACAAACCAAATCAGTTTGTAGTCTTTGGCCGCCACAGCAATCCAGATCATTTATTTTTGTTTTTTACCAGTGATTTGTGTCCGTTCTAACGTTTGAACTGCTGTAAACAAGAAAACAATGAGTTGGAAAGCAAGACCAAAAAAATAAGGGCAGTAGGCAACAGTTCTGGGGGAATGGGAAAGCATGCATCATTTTCTGTGTTTGTTTTCTAACTGTGGCGCACGGACTTCTGAAAATTCCAGTGAACGAATCGCCTGTGGGCAGGAGTGAGAGAGAGAGAGAGAGGGAGGAATCCAACAGCACAACACTTAATACTGCAGCAGTGAAGTTCTGTTGATGATCTCCTGTTTTGAAAAATCTCCCCTTGAGAAACTTTGAGCATCGTTCAATGCTGAAGATGTGTTTGTATCGTCATAGAAACAGACAGGGAAATAAATCTGCATGTGCAAGTCATTGCTTCCCTCAGCCTGGTGCTGCGTTTCTATAGGAACCATGTTCCGATACCGGCAGGGAAGTCATATGGAAGCAGGATATCCAGTTCACTCGATTACACACCAATCACGTGGAATGAAATGTTGTCATGTGATGAAGGTGGAAGGGTGACTGGCTTGTGATCGGTGTTTTCTTAAGGGTTCAGCTGTAGGGGATCTAAGTGTTTATCAGAAAGCATGAGTACCTGCGGGCTTCTCTTCTAATGGGAGTTTTTTTGCTTTCTTGTCTCTGTATGTGTGTGGTTGTATTTATATGTGATTGCCTATGAGTGCGTGCGTGCGGGTGTGTGTGTGTGCATGCGGGTATTTGTGTATGTGTGTGTGTGTGCATGCGGGTATTTGTGTGTGTGGGTGTGCATGCGTGTGTGTACATGTGTGTGTGTGCGTGTGAAAGAGAGTAGAGTAGATACTGTAAAATGCTTGGCAGTCAGAAGGACCTGCCAGGTTGCCAGGTTGAAGACCTCACCTCACCCTGATCCTCCTGGCAGGCAGATCTCCGGCGTGTTTGTCTGCGCTCTTGCGTGCGATTGGTCGATGCCCTTGACTGTAATCGCAGGCAGCGAGGTTATTACAGACCTGGCTGTGTGCGCGGACGGTGAGTGGGAACGCCGAGTCTGGCGCTCCGCGGTCATGTTTACATGCCTCCCTGGCATTCCAGCAGTGAGTGCCCCGCCTCGGGCTCCCTGGGGAGCGGTGAACGGGCACCGCGGTTACGGGAACGCGCAACTAAAAAACGACCCGTAATCCCAGGCCCTGCTTCGCAGAGTCGCAGTGACTCTAAGCCGGGTTTAGCTGTGTTTTCGGCGCTTCTAGCTGGTCATAGCCGGTCTGGGACTGGTTAAAGCTGGTTCAAGCTGGTTAAGCTGGTAGAGTAAGCTGGTGGACTGGCTGACTATAGGATGCTCAGCTTGGTCAACCGGTTAAAACCAGCTGGAGGTGTTGAAAATCTTAAACCGACTTTACCATTTTAGGCTGGTTTCAGGTGGAATTTTTAGACAGGCGTAGGTATTTGACTTTTGAAAAGATTTTTAAAACTGGATCAGATAAGACTGAGAAAAACATCACGGCGAACAAAAGTTGTTTGTTGTGAACAGAATAAGAAACATGAAACCTAGTGTACCTAGTGCTCGGTTTACCTATAAACTAGGCCGTGTCTATGCGGTGTCAAGCCCGGTCTTGAAAACCCCTCTTTCAGTTTCAGCCTCTTAGAATAATATGAATTCATGGAAATTAATATTAAAAAAACAAAAAATGTGCCAGTGTATCATTATCACAATGTGATATGTGGGTCCTCAAAAGGTAAGGCACTATATATAGCTGTATGGGTAAGGTAGGCACTATATATATTTGTATGGGTAAGGTAAGGCACTATATATAGCTGTATGAGTAAGGTAAGGCACTATGTATACCTGTATGTGTAAGGTAAGGCACTATATATAGCTGTGTGGACATTTTGCCCTCACCTGAAGGGGAGAGACTCTTCCCACAGCTGTGTATAGGACTGTTTGTGCTTTTCCATAATACGTGAGATCGTATACTGGCCAGTCCTATGGAATATTTTTCTGCTGAAAGTAACACATAAGCCACACAATCTGTCAGTTCTTGGCATCCAGTTTGGTGCCCTTAGACTACCCTAGAATGTGTATTTAAACCCACTTCAGTCCACGTTCCACTGAAATGTCCACACGTGTGTTGTTTCAGCGAGAGGGACAACCTGACCCTCCAAGTCACAGTTTGCTAATTCTTTTTAAGACGCAGCTGCTTTTCTCACTGTTTGCTCTATCGCTAAACGAGCGGTCCGCGCCAGCCGCGAAGCCCACGCGTCGCAGACACCGCCGGGCCGTTCACGTTCGCGCAGCAGGACGTGTCTCATTTCGGAGTCGGGTTTTTACGGGGTCGCGGCGCGTTAGAGGGAGCGTGCGCGCCAGGGGCTGGAGAGCGAAGGCGTTAGCGGGTCGCGCGTCTGCTTCTTGTAAACGCGGAGCTCGGTCGCTGCGCCGCTCGTCGCACGCCGCTCGCATTCCTCCGTCCGTCTCCGGCTCCCGCCATGTTACCCGAGCGTCCGCCTCGCGCCCGGCCGATGATTTAAGACCACGTCCCAGCGCTACGGTCACGGTCGCTTTGGTTCAGTTTGGGTTTAATGCTGTCTGCGCAGCCGGTGGGGAAGTGCACAGGTTGCTCAGGGTTGCCAGTTTGCAGGAGAACCCCGAAATGTAGGGGATTTAAAAACTCATAGGGTAGTTTTCTAGTAAAAATGTATGGGAGTCAATGACAGGTGGGGATTTTAAAGAAAAGTATGGGGGCCAAATTATGAGAAATATGCTTGGGAGTTAATTGAAGTTGAGGGTTTTTGGTTTGGCTTTGGGCAATGATTCGGGAATCTGGCAACATTGAGGATGTTTGTAATAATAATGGCTCCATTTGAGTATACCTTGTGTGAAAGGTCAGTAGAGCAGTGAACAAACAGACAAACAACAAAGTGAACATACTTCTACAGACATATTAAATGTCAATCCATTGTATATGAACAGAGTTGCGAACAGTATCCCCGCTATTTCTTTTAAATGAGTACTTCAATTAGTAGATTCAATTGCACGCGACCACTAAGAATAGGGTTCTAGATAAGGCCACCGTGGGCCTACAGTTGGTTAGTTTGGTGCCAAAAAAAGTAAAGAAAAGTGAAGTTCTGTTTTTAGTTTGAGCTGTTTCAACTTATCCACCCTTACGAATGCCTTCTGTTTTATAAGTCATAACTATAACTGTAGAATTTGCTGGAAAACAGTACATCTTTCAAATGCTTTGATGTCGGATTAAATCAACAGTTTTCCTTAACTTTGTGTAATGATTAAAAGAAAAATTTTCTAAAGTAAATGAACTCGCCAAGCTGAGATTGTGGGGAAATAAAGTGCGTTTACTTATAAGTTAAGGATAAATATTGATAGAAAACAGGCCAGCAAAGGACTAATGATTGAATTCTAAATATTTTGTGGTTCACTTTGCATTCCACTGAATTGGGATAAAGGGAAAGTGGTAAAACGAGAATGGGGCAGATGGGAAGTGTGTTAGATGTTTTGTACACACTGTATCTGCCATAAATAGGATTTGCTATCCCAACTGCCAAACGCTCCAGAGGAAATGAAGGAAAACTTCCGGAATAACACCGGGGCTCTTGCCTTCACCTGAAAGGAGTTCACCGTTACTCGTTAATAACTGCCAATTTGAACAGAACCCGGGAATGCTTATAAATACCACAATGTATCTGCGTTAATCCTCCCAAAATTTCCTGTTATTATGTGTACTTAATCTAATTTCCAATAGCGTCCTAAATTATATGTTTATCCAGGGTTCCACACTGTGCATAATTGTACATATTAACTTGGCAATTTTAGCCAAAGTGACTTACAGAACGAGCATTTGTGTAACACGGCTAGGGAATCATCACCAGAGCCAAAGTTAAACGCCGTTTGTCTAACTTTTGGAAGTATCGCACTGCGTCTGACCGTGACGCAGTGTTTGGGACATTCTGATGCGAAATGGTTCTCGTGCCGCCTAGCACGTAGCGCGCACCTTTGTCGTTGCCGTCTTGGGAGGCTGTAGAACATCGCCCGAATGTCGGAATGCAACCGAAAAAGAAAAAAAAAAGAAATCGCGCCGGCAACGTTTCAGACGGCGGATCGCCTGGTTCCATTATTCCCCGCGGTCTTTGAAGTGTTCTATAGAATCCCGCGGTGTCCAGGTCTCGCACTTCAAAGGCAGGTATTTTTTTTGGTGCGTTTCAGTTTAGCGAATAAAGCGAGCGAGCTAGCAGAGAGATCCGCTCCGTGCCAGCGCCACAGGCTGAACAGCACACAGCCATATTGTGCGATTTAATATGCACATTAAACCCTGCCTTTTTTTAATGACGGCTGATACGGCCGTGTGCAATCAAGCAGTCTGCTTCCTCGGAAAATAACGATCTTATGCCATATAATGGCTCCAGCTGGGAACAGAGGAAGCACCATGTTTCCTTTATGCCTGCGCTCAAATGCTCCTCTTCTTGTTTTTGACTTGGGGATTTTTAGGCTTGGAGAGGAAGAGAGAGAGAGAGAGAGAGAGAGAGAAAACGATTTCATATTTGTGGACCTGAGCGGATTTGTTTTTAATGCCAGTCACGGAGCCCTGTCAGAATGTATCACGGTGATGCTGGTTCCCCCTTCGCCCTGCCAGTGGAGTGAGAGATCCGTGTTTGGTGCTTATTCTGCCGTTTCACTGTTTGGCAAAATGACGCCAGCGTTGGGCACGCTCCCTCAGACCATCAATTATGTGACGGGAGCATAGTTCAGTACAAGTCCCATCTTAAACTATTTTCACTACACATACTTTTTAAGCAGGACACATGAAAACCCTAAAAATGGGCACACAATGTATTGATGCCTAAGCTACTGCTTGTTAGATAAACTCTATAATAACGGTTGAAATGTAACCTACTCTTCTTCTATCCATCCAAGGCATCTTTACATGACAGTGCGTTCAGCACTTTTCCTCAGAGAAACGTTGAAATGTAGGCCTACCAGCACACGGTCGATCTTGGCCAGCGCTCGCTAAACGGAAATGGTGGCTCAGACCGAGAACCTCATCGCATGAATCTTTGTTTCATTTTTACGCAGGAATTAGCGTAAGCTGACCTTTCTGCGTCCTTCGTTTAATTTATGGCCTGGAACCACGGACAGGCTACAGTATAGCTTACCGACTCCATAAACGCATTACCGCTCTGTTTAGCCAGAATATAATCTCTTAATGTTGAACATTTATTTTCATCCAGAAGACAGAGTCCAGAACCACACATGCCATTGATATAAATCAATGTGTATATCTCAATTATTTATTGTGAAGTAAGAACCACTCCTTAAATACAGGGTGCTTTTTCAGGTTGTTAATGTTCTTTTTCAGGTGTGCATTCTCAGGGGTCAGCTGGGTCATATTGAATTAGCTCTGTGGATTTGATGAAACTAAATGCAGTGTAAACACACAGTTTTCACCTGGCACTGAATGTGAATATGGCTCGTATTGCATGCTCGTTGCTTATTCCCTTTATCACTGTACTCTGTGCTCCTTGTCTGTGATCTACTATACCTAAGGCCAGGCTTCGTGTAACCACAGTGGTGAGAAAATGTACGTATGCAATAGAGTATGTGTGTGTGCGTGTATGTGTCTGTGTATGTGTGAGTGCGTGAGTGTGTATGTAGACAGAATGCTTGGGCAGTCAGAAGGCCCTGTTGCCAGGTTGCCAGGTTGAGACCTCGCCTCACCCCGATCCTCCAGGCTGGCAGAGCTCCAGTGTCTGTGTCTGTAATAAATCTGCCTCTGAGGCCGCGAACCCCGCCATCGCGAACCCCGCCGTCGCGAACCCCGCCGTCGCGCAGCGCCTCCGCGGGCGGAGCCGTGTTTGGATCGCGCCTCTGACGCCTCACGCACGTGCTCTCCGCTGCGGCCGGCCCCTGGAAGGCGCCTCAGGGTCACGGGGTGTGAGTAGGGGGGGGCGGAGTCACGGGCCTTCACCTGGAGAACCGGGCAAGCGGACGCCGGGCCCCGAGGGCCCCTCCCCCGCGGGACCCCAGTCGCGTGCCAAACCCTCCCCCCGGGAACCGCGCCGCCCACGGAGGGGAGAACCGGCGGGCCGCGGGGCCCCGACAGGCGGCGGGACACCTTTCCTGGTCTTCGCCGCCCCTTCGGGAGCGTTTATTGAAAACAGGCCCGTTTCCGAGGCTTTTCGGTGGAAAAAAAAAAAAAAGCCAAGTTTTTTTTTTTTTTTGCCGTTCCCGCGTTGCCGTCCCGTCTGATTTACGGGCCCCCCCCCTTGCCGAAATGAAGCCGATAAGCCCGCCGCAGGGGGTCCGGCGAAGTCCCGGGGCGCGGCCCGGCTGCGTGAAGCCGCGGGTGGAGGGGGAGGCCGTCGACACAGCCTCGCGCCCGGGCGAACATCGCCGGCGCTGTTTTACGGCTCACTGAATCATCCCGTCACATCAGACCGCCCGACGGCATGCGAACTTGCCGCGGTCGACGGCGCGGGCCTCGTGAAACGCGAAGCGGGCCCAGCTGTGGATCATGGGAAAGCGGCAATTTTTTTTTAAATCGCATATATTACATTTTTGGCAGCCGCCCGTGTTGCTTTTAGCACTTATTTAAGTCTTTTTTAATTCCCTTACTTCTGTTCTTGATGTAAACAAACTGTCAGAGGAGCAATGAACAGGCCTCCACTCCCCAAACCATCCCTTTTTCAGACATAAAAAAAATTGGTGGTGAAAACAAACACTGGAGCAGAATTCCTCTGCGCTTTTTTACTGCGAGCCACCACATTTGATTGTTGCCTTTGTAAAAGCAGGAAGTGTTTATTCCAAGTTAAATATTTGTACAGAGACAACAGCAGTCATTAAAACACGCGCAAGCGGGAAAAAATGGTCCGGTCTTGCCAAACGTCCATGTCAAGGAATATTGGTTTCGTAGAATCTGTTATAAATACGATTTATTCTGCGCCAAACGTCCAAAAACATCCATCAGGAATGCTAACCCAGAATTTGAAAATGAGGGATTATTCAGGTCTATGGTATGTATCTACTTTCTAATAAATTCTGAAGTCTAACTCGAGTGCAAAGTATCCTTGCCTGTTTGTGTGGATACTGTTTCAGGCTCCAAGGATGTAGAATACAATACCTGACTGGCTGTTAGCAGTAGCTTGTCCAAACCCGCCGCAGTTTCCCTGCAGCACTGGGCCAGCACGTTTCTGCCTGGTGCCTGTTTTTAGGGAGATATGCTAGCATGTTACTTACCTGGTTCCTGTTTTTAGGGAGATATGCTAGCATGTTACTTACCTGGTTCCTGTTTTTAGGGAGATATGCTAGCATGTTACTTACCTGGTTCCTGTTTTTAGGGAGATATGCTAGCATGTTACTTGCCTAATTCTTGTTTTTAGGGAGATATGCTAGCATGTTACTTACCTGGTTCCTGTTTTTAGGGAGATATGCTAGCATGTTACTTACCTGGTTCCTGTTTTTAGGGAGATATGCTAGCATGTTACTTGCCTAATTCCTGTTTTTAGGGAGATATGCTAGCATGTTACTTGCCTGGTTCCTGTTGTGCGATCCCTCTCGCTGGACTAATAGTCAGCCTTGCGATGCGAAATTATTTCTCTGTAGCCGCCAATGTTCGTCCGTCCGTCTCACCCGTGACTTTCTCCCTGTGTCTCCGCGGTTGTGGTTCTGATTCTCAGCCCGGTACGCGCGCGGGGAACGACAGGGCCTTTCTCTGCCGCCGAGCGGCACGTCTGGCCTCCCGACGCGGGCCGCAGGTGAACCCGAGTCCCGGTCAAAGGCCGACGACACAAACAAGTCTGAATAAGTCAGAAGGAATGGCGTGTAAATCTTGGCGGGACGGGTAAACATGGCAGGAACGTGGAGTGTTTGGACGGGTGTGTTTAAGCTCTCTGCGTCACCCTGCTCTGGCTCCATGCTTCTTGGTTGCCAAATAACCCCCCCCCCCCACCTCCCCCTCCTCTCTCTCTCTCCTGTTCTTGCTCTGGGGCCCGTCGTGTGGCCCCCTGCCAAACCCTGCGAGGCAGAGCTCCCAGTTTCAGTCCAGGGCCTTTTATGGTACTTTTGTAGAACTTCTCTCCCTCTATCCCCAAAACCCCTGGCCCTTCAGTGGGCAACAAAGAGAGAGAGCGAGACAGAGAGAGAGAGAGAGAGAGAGCGAGAGAGAGACCCGTTTTATGGCCAGTTCAGGGTTACATGTTCAACTCACACTGACTGCATGTAACATTATTTGCAGTCAAAAAGCCTAAATGAAAACAACCGAAGGAAACCATCCGGAACGATCAACAATACCAGCCCCAAAAACAGTATACCAGAAAAGAAAAAAACATCCAGTCCCTGCGTCGAACATGAAAGGCCGACTTGTCCTTCATCCGTCGAGCGCGAGCAGTCGTTTAAACACCGTCGTGATTCGAGAGCCCCGAAGTCCCTCATCTGTGCGTAAAATACGAACTCCATTTTTATCCTGGAAATGATCTTGAACTGTAACCACATCACAACATCCCCTGGACCTGTTCTATTAATTTGGCGCTTTCTTGTGGTCCACATGGTCAGTTATGCCTGGCCTAACACAACATCCACCAACTACTTTGTTCTTTAAAGCCTTTCTGTAATTGAGGCCGAGTATGAACATTTTCCCATCGACAATGAGCCCCAAGTGGTTCCAGAATTCCTTATAAAAACTGAAAGAGGAAAACGAGTCTGGGGCAGTCTAGAAACATATGCCCGACTGTCTCTTCCCTCCCACAGAATACGCAGTTTGGGCTGGTAGGATATGCTCGGGTCAGGTAATTGCTGTTGGAATTATCCTGTGGATACTTCGCCATTGCAGGTCTCCTGACATTTTTTGGCAGTGGATGCTTGTAGTATGTGAAATTGATGAATAAATAAAATATGTTAAGAAGAGACACAATCACTCAATCAAAAACAATAGCCAGTAAAACATAAACCAGTCAGTTTTTCATACAGAGATAGAGATAGAGAGAGAGAGAGAGAGAGAGAGAGAGATGTCACTCAGGCCCAGTTTGTTTGCCGGAGGAGAACCACAGAAGCGCGTGGAACGCTCCTGTCTTTCCATTTGTGTCCTGCTCTAACCCACAAGTCCATATTAGTCCTGCGCTTGGCTGTGACACCTGTGTGTGAAGCCTGGAGGCAGCCCTTTTGTTTGTGTGCCTACTCAGAGCACACTTGGGCTGTGTCCAAAACAGCCCGCTAACTGCTGCATCCTCAAAATACGCTCTGTCTACTAAACATGCTGCCTACTGTTTAGTGCGTGTTTATTAGTACGGGATGGGCAGTAAAATCTCCTCCATTCTATTTTCCAGTGGTGCTGCGGAAGTGTAAGACGTCCCGCCTCTTCCTCTCGGATTTGTGGGGCCTTCTCCTAAAAAGTATGGTTTACTTCCTGAAAGGTGTGCTCCCGTATATACTCAGCGAAACCCGGGAAATGAGTATGTCACCAGGGGATTTTAAGTACACTACATTCACTACTAGTGAAAATTTTAATTACTTAACAGCTTTCTCAGCATATGTACTCATTTTATATACTCAATAGTAGGCACGTAAGCTGTTTCGGACAGGGCCCTGGTTTGGTCCTGGTCGTTCTGTTGGCTGGTGCCAGGTAAGGATGGCAGAAGTCCCGTGAGATTCGGAAGCCCAAGCAGACAGTTGCTGTCTCTCTCTCTCTGCACCGTGTATATGAAGTGAATGTTTCTAATGAAAGGGAGACTAACGTATGTTTTGAATGTCGAAGCACAGTTGTGCATTTTGACTCGTTCCCATACACATGATAAGATCGCTCTGGATGGTTGGATGTGCCCTCCTGCTCCTCAGGCTCTGATTGGTCCCACAACAGCCGGTTTTCAACCAGTCACAGTGCACCATTGCCCCTCAGACATGGCACACTGAACAATCAACGTACAGGCAGAATCCACTCTCCTGTTTCAGACAACATCTTCAGACACATCTTGCGCGATATTACTAATTATGTTTGGAGATTGGGGATAAGCGGGAAACATCTCCGGAGCGTTTGAAGTGAAAGTGGACGTACTGCTGAGTGTAATAGAGTATTCAGGAGATCCCCCGAAGGATGTGAGATAAGTCTTGAACGGCTGACAGGATGGAGGTCGAGGCTCGTATTAAAGACACATGGATGCTCGGGAGGACATGAATCTACCTGCCCAGAGCCTTCTGCCCGGGAAAGCCCACTGTGTGAGAAATGGGTGTCCTGGGGCGGCGATGAACCCTCTCCCAACCCCGCCCTCACAGGGGCTGCTCCACAAAAGCTCTTCCTGCAAGGCATAATAATAATAATAATAATAAGACTACGAAGAAGAATTTTGACCAAAAATTTTGACATTTTTTCCAATTAATTACTGATACCTTTTCAAACCTAAAAAAAAACAACAGTTTTCATGGTCCATAATTATTGGCTATCATTGCTTATTGACCGTTACTCAATGGTGTTTGATGTTCAGTTGTGGCAGCCACGTTAGCGAGCCGGATTAGCCGTGCGCGAGACAGTAAAACCGACCCCTGACGTCGCTCTCGGTCGTTCCCGTTCTCCACTCGGCCCGCGTCGGGGGCCCGGGGCCCGGGGCCGAGATAGGCGCCGCCGCTCGGCGGGATTCTCCGGATGACGCATCCGGCGTACCGAACGGGTCGGGGCTTCGCCGCGCGCCCCCCGGGGCGCGATTCTCCAGGAGTGGTCGCTGTGACGACAGGCCCTAAATTTCCCCTCCGCCGCGCCGCTACGGACACCCGTCCTGCCAACGGTGCCCCGGGCCGGACGGGGCCGGAGCTCGCCCCGGCCCGCCGACGCCTGGGAGCGGGGGGAAAGGTTAGGGAAGACAGAGGGCCAGGTGACAGGGTGATTATTGATTGCAGGTGTGGGGGGGGGGGGGGCGCAGCTGTCATCACCTTGACGGAGGTGTGGGGAAGGGAGTACGGGTGGGGGGGGAGAAGGGGTCAGGTGATGGAATCCAGACCTGCTGCTGCTTGGGGGGCTGGGGGGGGGGGGGAGGAGAGAGCCCCAGGGGAAGAAGTGAACGAGCAGAGCAGAGATGGCGGGCGAGATTAGGAGAGAGTCTGGCGGGAAGGAGGATGAATTGGTGGTGGTGGGGGGTTGGGGGGGCGGAGGGGGCGGTTCATGTTCTCTGTGGTGAAAGGGGATGGTGGGTGGGGTTTAGACCTTGAGGATGTACCTTATTAACCTTAAAAAGCAGAGGACTACTTGGAGATTTTAGAAAACAAAAATGTCTCCATGTGTTGGGCTGCATGTAAACACGAACCAGTATTCACATCGCATGAAGTAATCTGTTTCTCAAGAGGAAAATCACGCAACTTTTTCAGTTGAACATCTGCTGGTTGCTGGAAAGCTAGAAACTTTACCAAGAAGCGAAACGGTTTTAATCTCGGCATACGCACAGAGCTGATGTGACACTGAAGAATTTGCAAGGGGCGGAGTCTGAGAGTTCAGCGCTGATGTTTGTGATGGGGCGTCATTGTTTTATTGTGCTCTTGCGTTCTGTTTTTTACACCACCATCAGATAAGCCCCTCCCTTTGTCCCAAGAATCCTGGTGGACGAACAGATATTTGTGGTGCCTGGAGCGTGTCTGTTTTTAGCTTTTACTGCCCGGAGGTTCCATTTCTGTCTTCACTTTCAGTCATATTTTCTCAGCTTTCTAACACCTGAACACAGAAACATTTCTTTTTTGGGCGAGAAATAGCAAGCTAAAATGGCCATTATAGGAATGAAATGTCCTGGACACGCGATAGAATGTTTTCTTTCTACGGGTGCTTGAACAAGGGTTATCCAAAGCGTTGAGTTTCAGATGTTCCGCGCCTACTTACATATACGTACATTGCAAATAAACAGATTTTATTTTAAGTTCAGAAATCTGTTGGAGCTGAAAAATCCACCCTCTCGTGGCACTCATGTTACGTTACATGTACCCCCGTTCCAGCACTTTTTGCCATTTGTATTTTCGTCCTAATATCGTAGCTTGTTCTTCCCCCTGGTTTGACTTGGCATAAGTTAGGTCAGAATAATATTCACTGCGTGAACTGGACTGTGTTCTTGGCTATAAATAACTGTGCGAAATGAGTTATTGTGCCTTATCGAACGTGTGTTTTGTAGTTGTTTCAATGACCATGATATGCACTTTTGTACGTCGCTTTGGATAAAAGCGTCTGCTAAATGAATGTAATGTAATGTAAAAAGAGAAGTAGACAACTGGATGCACAGACCACTGCCAAGCCTTGTGAACACAGTTGATGAAAGAGTTTGTGTACACCCCTACTTGGACCTGCACGGTGAAGGATATCGATGAGTCATTACTGGTCCCTGCTCCAGTCATTGGCGAACTCTAACGACTTCCTTCCTCTGTTCCTGGCGCTCCATCGTCCTTTCAACCATCGGCACACAAACATCCGTAGCCACAATCTCATCGAGCGGCAAGATACGCGCACAATCAAATAACGTGCTAATTAGCTACAGACGCTAGCTCTGCCTTCAGTCTGCGAGCAAACATCCTGTTGACTTTCAGTGGCAGAAAATTACTGACAAACTGACAGACATGCAGCCAGACTGACTCTTAATTTGTTCAATTTTAGCATTATGAATCTTAGAGATGAACAGAATGTTTGGTTTTTTGTTGCTGAAATTAGAGCTCTGTTTGAAGGTTATTGAATCAAAGTCAGAAATATAAATGTGAGCAGCAAAAGAACCCTGCACTGAACTCCGCTACTGTCTTCTAAATGATTTTTCATACTACTTTATACTTTATACCTTTTTATACTTTATACATGCAGTTTCTCTGTCATTTATTTTATTTGTCATTTTGGCACTTTATTTATTTATTTTTACCATAAAATTCCTTCCACTTTTTAAAGTTGAATTCATGATGGGGAGACATTTAACCATTTGGGAGGCGAAGAGAACAGACCCGTGAGCTACAGTCAGGCCCAAATGCCGAACAGACCCAAGAATGCACCGGCGGTCTGTCTGTTCTCTCTCTCAGGGGGGCAATTAGTCACAGAATTATCCTGAGCTGGGGGGGGGGTCAGCTAGGGGTCAAACTCATTGATAACCTGGATTCAGTTTGTCAGACCACAGCCCCAAACCCCTGTCATTCACTCAGATTTTAAGCGGTCAGGGGACGTGGCAAATCCAGCACCGTCTTTGCAGCAGTCAGTGTCGGAGGTAGTTCCTCTTTAGGGTCTGCAGTCATTATCTCACTCGTCCAATTGCAGTTTTAGGATTAAACTACTTAAATAGAAGACTTTATTGTACTTTGTTTTCGTGAACTGGTTATTTTGCTTCTCTGAAAATCCGTTTTTTTTTTTAAATCACAAAAAATGTAATTAAATAAATGGCAGACTTATAAACGACAGAAATGAAGGACGTGTCCGTCCAGGGCTCTGTAATATAATAATATCTTGCGGAGAGAAATCGTGACAAAGTCATGCGGGGCTGTAATTTCAGTTTGAACACCCTGTTCCTCTAGGCCATTATGAAAACATCCTTCTCGGTGTTCTGATTAAAGGAACAAATCATTACCCTGCTGTATCCTGTGAAAGCCCATCAACAGCCCTTTAACTGCAAGGAACTCTAGGGATGGGGCTGATGATCGTGATAAACACTTTGGTATTTATGCTGGACTTAACCTAAAATGACCTTTAATTTAATAAACCGCCCTATATTTGTCCTCTTGGAATACGATAGCTGTTTCTGCAACTGCAAGAGAAGTTAATTATCTTGCTGTTGCGAGCCTCATGTGATCTTTAGGGGACTGTGATGAGGTCAAGGATACGTGTCCAGAAAAACAGGCAATATTCTCCGGCATGTTCTCTCAAAATTTTCAGCACGGCAGTGTGTTTCTTTGTACGCGCACAAGACCGGGCAAATATTGTTTCAGGCGACTGTGTGGAGGAGCTTTTTTTTTTTATCGCCGGGCTCCATCCGTGAGGCTGTTAGCGCGGAAAAGTGATTTAGACTGAGTCTGGACGCTGATCGTCTCTCTCTTCTTCTTCTTCCACAGGTTTCTGCTTCCTGTGTTCCCAGCGCTAATTATGAGCTGGTAAGAATTATTTCCTCATTCTATTTGAGTTGTGTTTTATTATCATCTGTGTGTGTATAGCCTAAATGTGTTTAAATGTAGACAACAAGTGAACAACATTTTTTCCCCCCTTGTTACATTTCTATGAAAATACTCGGGCAATGTGGTCAGTGGCAGTATTTAGTCTAAAGGGTCATCATGGGAGATGTAGTCTTTATGAAGAATATTTGACAGGCAGGTGTTTGCTCTGCATGACTTCATTGGAAGTGTGAGATTTGCATGTAAAGGACAGGGAGGGAGCTCGTGGAAGGGGGGGGGGTGATTTGCATGTATAAGTCAGGAGGGGAACAAGCTCGTGCAGCAGACTCGCCCGGGTCGGAAACCGGGCTTGTTCTGCTGAACCGCTCGTAAAACACCCCCCCTCCAGGTGCCAAAAACCCGCCGCTTCGCCTTTTTTGGTTTTAGGCCTTGGCCTGCGGGCCCTTTAAAGCCGTTCTTTAAGGGGTTTCGTTCCTCGTGTCTGATTTTCGGCCCCATATAAATGAGTGGCAGTCTGTCGCCTGAGACCATACCTGTTAAACAGAGAGCCCTGTCTCCAGACTTGCTGGCTCTCCAGCCCCGACTGATAATGGCACAAACGGGTCCTTTGAAAAACCCGAAGTAAGAAATCAACAAAAGGAAAAACAAAGTAAACAGTGTCAGACGCTGCTGGAAGCAAACAAGCATTCAACAACAATCCGGTGTCTATCAGTAGCTGGAAAACAGGAAAGACTGATAATAAAGAATTAGCCCGAAGGATTGGGGAGATAAGGACACAAATAGTAACTGAACTAACACTTCCACTATCCACACAGTACAGTGATAAAGAGTATATTTTATGTGACTGCGTTTTTGTGCACAACCTGAAATAAATAACAATTTAAACGTGTTTATTTTTAACACGATTTATGGCTGCTGCATGCATTTAGTGCTCAAATCTACTGAAGTACTGAAATACATGCTGGAACAGTCGAGCAGTCTGAAAGTAAAGATTAGATAAGCATCATCTGCTACAATCGCTCACGAGAAACCACGTTCTCTGCCACTGGTGGTCTCAAGCACAGCGTCGAGGGCATTTTTCAGTTTCTTTCCTCTGTCTGTTTTCAGCCGGTTCCCCCTCTTCTGAAATCCGGTAGAAAAAAAGAACTGTGCCCTCCATCCAGTCGTTTTGTGTCATTGGTACAGGTGTGTAATGTAGGAATGACCAATAGTTGCCTGTCATTGTGGGCTGATGCAGGTTTTATAGCACAAATGCTAACTGCATTGTCCACATTCATGGAAGGAGAAGATGAGCACACTGATGCCATATGATTTATGAAGGAGAAATGTAACTTTTTTTTTTGTTTAGAAAATGGCCACATTTCTACTTGGTTACTTTATTATTCAATTAAATAAAAGCAACGTGCGCTCTTAGAAGGAAAATTGCTTCTGTTCTCTCCCTATTTCATAAGTTCATGTTCTCTCCATATTTGACATTGGCTGAACAAGTGTTTCAACTGCAGGTTTTTATTTATTTATTTATTTATTTATTTATTTATTGCTCACGTTTAAAACATCCGATTATGGGGGTGTCTCCTGGCGTAGCCTTTTGAGCACTGACAACATGCCCATTATTACGAGTTGCACGGTTTGAATTTTTCAAAAAAAATTTTAATGCCATTGTGCCGACGATGACGCGATATTTTTTTCGAACACCAGCCGTCATTAGCACTCAATCTGTATGCACTGTAGCAAAGACAGATAGCGGCGGGTAGCCTACTGCAGGGTGGAGGTGGTGCGGAGTTTACGTGGTTATTTATCAAGGACGAAAAAATGTAAAAAACGCAGCAGAAGAGAAATCGCATACGTATGGCAGACTTCCAGGGAGGGATCTAATCAGTGGCGAATACCTGCGGAGTTCGTAAATGCGGGGAGATAGGGCGAACTTTCGGTAATGACGAGCGTGCTGACGCTGGCTGCGGAGACGCGTCTCCCGGCTCCATGTTTGGCGAATTCTCCGACTTTGAGAAGCCGCCGGAGGGGGGCGGAAGATTTACGTGGTCTGGAGCGCGATCGGCTGCGGGAATGCGGGCACTAAATTTGCGTTTGACGTTCGACCGAGGGAGAGAAAACAGAGAGAGAGAGAGAGAGAGAGAACGGGGAGAATCTGTTTTCAGATTTGTTCGTCTGAAGCGGGGAGAGTCTGTGTCAGGTGCAGGGAGTAACGCATCAGTCTGCCTCGGGGCCTGGGAATGAAGTACAGATGGACAGACGGACAGACAATCCCAATCCATTAATAGGACCTCCAGAGGAATCCTGTTTTTTCCTGTTCCTCTGGGACGAATGTGTTTTTTTTGCCATGAGATCCTTAAAAGCATTCTCATGCTACTGTGGGAGGGCAAATGCATGAACCAAAAAATGTGTTCTTACTTGAGAGAGAAAGAGAGAGAGAGAGGGGGAGTAGGAGCAGGGAGGAGGACTACACATAAATAAGTTGCTGCACCATACTGTTATGCTTACAAGAGGTCGTGGATCCTGTGAATCACGTTAATTCAATTTTTAAAACTTACGCAGCACCGGAAACACTTTGACAAATAATTCGTTTTTTTCCCCTTTGTACAAGCAAATGTACTGCTTGATCTTATAAATCTTGACCTGTTGTCAGTGTTCTCTTATACATTTCCCCTGGCCTTTGTCTGATTGTATTCCCAGTAAAATGAGCGCTTTTGTTAGCTTAGCATCCACCAGTAATTAATGAGTAATTAAAACCGCGATAAGATAACAGTGAGCGTGACGGGGATGACTGTATTGGTGGGAGCCGACGTACCAGATGCAAAGTTTTATTTTTATTGCACAGCTGTTTTTAGCCAGAATATTAAGAAAAAAAGAAGTAAACTCATAAAAGCTTCCTTCAGGAGACCAACAGAAGACTCTCATTTTGGGCGGTGTCTTCCCTTCTCAAGTGGGCTGCAGTAATCCCATCATTCTCTTTTCTGGATTCACTTTGTTTCCGGTTCATGTCTGTATTGACGGTGATGTTCACACCTCACTCCCAAGAAACCCTGTGTGTGCGCTCTCATTAAGAGCATGCCGTTCGGTGGCCCGTTCCCTATTGCCCAAATGTTACCAAATCTCTGTGACATTTACCAAAAAAAACACTGCCCTACGACTGCATGGCCTGGCCCCTATCCATGTGCTGAGCTGCTCACAGGTCTTACAGTAGCTTTGCTGGTTCCGTGTTCATCTTCAGCAGTAGGGCTGCAAAGGGTCAGCTTTGGCCTTCCAGTTCCACTGTAATACGTGGCACCATCGTCAGATCCACAGTAGAGTAGCTGTGTGGACATCCAACCAGTATTTGGCCAGATGCAGGATGAAAGTACATGTGAAGGTTGAAAAAAAATGGATATCCGCACACTGGATTACAGCTCCCAACACTTTATTGACAAAAAAAGGGCAAAAACTGAGGAAGACCCTGTTGGGTTGAAACGTTGCCTTGCTTTTTTTTTTGTCAATAAAATATTGGGAGCTGTAATCCAGTGTGCGGATATCCATTTTCTTTCAACCATTGTCAGATCCTCATAGTCTGAGCATCTTTGATGAGCAGCAGAGTTATCGAGGGCTGCTCGTTAAAGATGAGCCCCATGGGTAAAAGTGTATAATAAAAGGCGAGTAGCAGTTAAGTGAGCGCGGGGGAGGGGGGGTGGGGGGGGCAATGAACTCCACACCTTCGCCGTCTCCACGGACGCGGCTGAGGACGCTTCGGAAAGGTCGGATCGCGCGATGTTCCAGCCCTCGTCTGGCAGCGGCGTCTGAACAGGACGTTCCGTGCGGCGGGAATATTCCCCCGTGACCCGCGTCCGTCCGTCCGCGCGGTCCGGCCCCGAGGTTCGCGGGGTCTCCAGGGACTGCGCTGGGCCCTGCGCCTACGAGGGTTCGCTAATATCTGCGCCCACCACCCGCTTTATGAGAAAAGATATGCTAACTAAGCTAACTACGCTAATTACGCTAATTATGCTAATTAGCGCCACCAACTGCTCGTTATATTAAATGCAGGAGGTCTGCGGAGCCCCCGAGTCTGCTTGTTTTTGTTTTCACCTTAAAATCAGTGACCAGCTCAGATTTTAGAAACCAACTGAGGCGAGTCAACTGTGTAATGGATCGCTTCGTTTGATCGGTTAAGCGACGAGTAGCAAGAAAAGCCAGCAGACCCCGCTGCTCTCCAGCACAAGCATTTCACACCCCCCGATGCAGGCTGACATCATCGTCAAAAGTGGAATAGAAGTATTTTTAAACGAAAGTCAAAATAGTTGCGCGCGCTCCGTAGCTAGCGTGACTTGTGTTTGATTTGGCCGACGCGAAGGTGTTCGTTAGCCCGGCCAGCGAACGTAGCATCGGCCAGCGGCTGGCTGTCGGCGCGCCGTCGGCCCGTACCGCCCGTTGGCGGAACGCTGGCGGACCGCGAGCTGGCCGCGGCTGTTTGCACAGAAGGCCCGTTTGTGCGATAATTCACGTGCGCGTGTGACGTCAGACCCACCTCGCCCCTGCCCGCTGGCTCGGGCGACCCCGGGTGGACGGCCAAATTCCACAAACGTACTGTACGCTCACACTAGCCGCGGCTAAGGCTGCGGGCTGTGAGCAATCCGGGGGAAAAGAGTGTGGGAATATCTCTCTCTCTCTCCTTCTGTCTTTCTCCTTCTTGCTATTGCTCTCTCTCTTTCCTCCCCCTCTCTCTCCTTTGTCCCCCCCCTCCCCATGCCTCCCCACACCTGAGTTTATCTGTGGCCCCAGGCTAGGCTCTCTCTCTCTCTCTCTCTCTCTCTCAGTGAGACGTGTGTTGGCTGGGTCATGTCGCGGGGGAATGTGGGCGGGATCGTGCCAGGGCATTTCTCGGTAATGGCTTTAGCTGCAGTATAAATGATCGGCACCATCATTTCAATTAGAAAACTGTTTATGACTTTGCATACTTGGCTCGTATCGTTTATTAACAGCAGTGCGCTCTCGGGGGCCAAGTTTTCCATTAAAGTTCGAGGCCTGCGTTTTCCAGGCTCGCGTCTCCAGGCCCGTGTCTGTGCAGCGTTTAAATCCACTTAAAATGCGCCGTGCCTGCTGTCCATACGGACTGTGAGCAGGCAAGCTAGTTACAGCTGAAATCCTTCTAACAGAGCAGCCCAATAATGCTGTTTGCAATGCTCCCATTACATTACAGGCGTTTAGCAGACGCTCTTATCCAGAGCGACTTACACAGCTAGCTGTTTTTTTAAACATTTTCTCCGTTTATACAGCTGTCCATACTGAAGCAGCTTAAGTACCTCGCTCAAGGGTACAACAGCCAAATTAAAGAGTGTAGGGAAGCATTACTGTAAAACCAAAGGTTTTTAACAAGTCTTACCGCACAACAGCGTTCTGTAGCGCGTAATAACCATCGCGGCCTACAGTGCCTGGTACGGGTTCGTAAAGAGAGGGCACGACGACCTCTCGCGACCTTTCCGCAGCCGTACGCGCCTCAGCGAAGCGACGACGCCGACCGCGGGGTTTCTGAGGGATGCTCGGACGTGCGCAGACTCGTTCGCTCGCCCGTCCGGTCTTCTTTTCACCTGCTCTCTCTTTCTCTCTCTCTCTCTCTCTCTCTCTCTCTCTCTCTCTCTCTCTCTCCGGTGTCCGCGTCGTCGCCGCAGCGGTGCTCTAGTGGTAATCTAAGGGAGAGTCGGCGTATGCCGGGCGGGGGGGGGGGGTTGGGGCGGCGGTACGGCGAGGCGGCGTGGTCCGGTTCGTCCTGGGACGAGGGTCCCCAGATAAGCGGACGCAATGGAACGCGACGTTATGTAACGTGCGGAGAGAGAGAGAGAGAGAGAGAGGAAAAAGGCCCGGTCCGAAGGGTCACTCTTCTCCCACACAACGTCCAGCATCTGCTCCGGGAGCGAGCGCGGGGGGTCAAAGGTCGCGTGGAAGCGCTCCCTTTTTTTTTTTTTTTTTTTTTCGGACGGTTCTCACAAGAGCGAATTCCTCCGTTCGTCCTAAATCCGTTCCTTTCCCCCCTTGTTGTTGTTTTCGGGGCACGCTCGGGAGACTGACCTCAGTCCAGCTCAGGCTCAGCTGCTCATTTTTTGTCGGCACGTCCGTATTTTTTACTGCGAATGCCGAGAAATAGAACCCCACTCCACTTGTGGACCACGGTATAATATTTACGCAAAGTGCGACAGCGTATGTTGACGATCCGGACTTCTGACGCTCTTTGCTTTTTTAAACGTCCCTGGAATTTAAAGCAGTTTACTTATCGAATTTCCTATTTCAAACAGCCGGTAACACGCGGATAAATGATCCTGGGGAGGAGGAAATATCATTCCTTTTTAGGTTCTACAAATTCACTGGAAGCTCGAGTCATTCCTGGCAGGCCCATATAGCACTGGGAACACTGTTCTTCACCTTATAATCTTAATAATAATAAACCTTATTTTCATGTCACAGGTTAAAATTGAATTTGCTTTAACATAATAAAACACACCCATAATAAAGAAATGTATTTTAAAAAGAAAGGAAGGGAATAGAAATAAAAAGATTTAAGAACATGCACACACACGCACATACACACACACGCACACACGTGCATGCGCACACACACGCGTACACATACAGTACACACGTGCATACGCACGCACAAGCACGCACACACACAAACAAAACAAAGAAAAACGATCAGAAACTAAAACAAAAATAAAAACAGCGAGAAAATGACTGCCGCTCCCCTCGCTGAGTTACTTTTTAATATCCTCGTGTTTTTCCAGACTGCATGTTGCCAGCAGGTTTCTATGCTGGAATGTTTTTCTGTGACAGAATCTGTTTGGGAAAAATAAATGTGCTCTCGGCCTATTTGAGAAATGTTCTCATCCCAAATGTTTCTGTCACAAGACTTCGTAAGCGAATCGGAATCGGACAGGAGCCGCCTCCCCCGGAGCTCTGGAAACGTTTCTTGTGGTCTGGAATGCGTGAGTGCAGACCCTCGGCTTCTGTAAACACGGAGGGAGTGTTCCGCGGCGCACGGCGTTAGCGCTAGCTCGTCGCTCCGCGTTCTCACGGCGGTACACCGGAGGTCTTAGCGGCCGGTCCGAGCGCCTCGAGGCCCGGGGGGGGGGTGGGGGCGGAGGGTGTCGAAGTCCGGGCCTCCCCGCGCTGCACCGCCGGGTCCCGCCTGCAGGAGGCGGCGCAGTCCGCGGTTTGAGCCGGCCGCCGCCGCCTGGCCCCCCCGTCCCCGTCTGCTCTCTCTCTCCCCGCCGCGAGCAGCCCGCGCGCTGGCCGCCTCGGCCTGGGAAAAAAGGGAGTTTCCCCTTCCTTACCTCATCGGCCTGAAGAAAAGCACATGCTGTTTCCATCGAAATTACGCGTCGGATTTTTTTTTTACGCCGCGCGAAGCGTGTTTTCACCGACGGACGTAAACCTGCGACCGGAGAGCTACCCTCCCTTCAGAAGCCCCTAAAAGCTTTTCCCTCGCTGCGCGCCGCGGTGGCTTTGGCGAGCCGCTCGCCGTGTGAAGTCGCGCTCGCTCGGTTTCAGTCGTTGGGCTGTTCTCCCGCCGTTGTTTTTGTTAGCCTGTTTTTTTTTTTTTGGCGTTCCCGCCGCTCGCTCCGGCCCACGACGCTAACGCTAACTGCGCCGCCTAGCCGGGACCCCGGCTGCCCCGGCGCAGAAACTCGCCCGACGTCCTGCCCCGCCCCAGCGCCCCCCAGAGCGGGACACACGGGCATGTCTAAGGGGGGGGGGGGGGGGGGCAGAAGCATGTGCATATTGAGAGTGCCCGGGAGCCTAATCAGGGGAGGGGAGCCAACCTCCTCTCCCCAGCCCTTAACCCTGTGGCCCCCCCCAAGCCATCACCCCAGCTCTTAACCCCCCCCCCCCCTTAGGCCCTTAGGCGCGGCATTGGGCACATGAACAAGAAAAACAAATTCTTCCTCTCTGCACTGCTATTGATGTGCATAGAGTCATCTGGTGCAAAATGGCTGCCATTATTATTATTATTATTAGTATCAATTATTATTATTGCTATTATTAATAATAATAATAATAAATTATTGTTATTATTATTATTATTATTATTATTATTATTATTATTATTCCAGAAGAGCTGGGTTAGTCTTTAAGAAGCCGTGCCTCCCCCAGGCTGTTAAAAAGAACGGAGCTGTGGTTTGTTTTTAGCCGAGCCCGTTTTAAAAGAGGCTCAGCCGGATATTTCTGTGCTGTCTTTTGAGGAACCTCCCTGCGCCGTACCTCCTCTCAAACCCTTTCCCAAACAGGGTTATAATTTTGAGCACAGCGGAAGGGAGGCTCCTCCTGCGCCTGTGTGACGTGTCGGACGGCCCGCGCTCCCCACCCCCCTGCCACCTCCCCGACACCCCCCCCCCCGGCAGGGCGGTGCCAGCTCCGGGCTCCGTGCCCCCTCTATGCCAGCCTGTCGCTCTGGCGGCGCTCCTGACCGCTAGCCGAGCAGCCGAGCAGCCGAGCAGCCGACCGCGTTAGGCAGCGGGGCCGTCCCGCAGCCCTGCCGGGACGCTGAACGCTTTCTGAAGGTGAAACGCCGTGTTGGGGCGGCGGCCAATCACTGTACACAGCGGGCGGGCACAAACAGAACGCTGCAGCAAACGGCCTCATACAGAGCACAGCCTGACCCTGCTTTCTCTACGCAGGCAAAGGCTGCAGCATTTAATCAGCTCTAACTGACTTTACAGTACCGCGTGCGCTGTATTAGACTTGAAAATACTCAGTGTTGATTTTACACTGAACACTTACCTGTGTACAGGTGAGGCCCACCATTCCTTCCTTTTTACATCCCCCATCTCCCCAGCAATACGTATGAAACTGGTGCACAGAAACTGATGCATTTACATTACATTACAGCTATTTAGCAGATGCTCTTATCCAGAGCGATTTACTGTACGCTACATTTTCACATAGAATTTACATTGAATCCAATGTAAGGTTAAGTACCTTGCTGAAGGGTACAACGGCCTACCCGGGAAGTGTCCTTATCACGGAAAATCAAACCTGTGACCTTCAGATTACAAGACCAGTTCCGTACCCGTCGTACTACACTGCCGCCCGGTCCATATAAAACTGGTCCACGGAAACAGTCTCCCCGGTGATACATATTAAATATGGAAAAGGTCCATGGTGTATTGGAGGTAAGAAGAGTGGAGAAGGGTGCAGGGTGGTTTTATTTGGGGCACCCTGTAGGTGTTTTCCTAATGATGAGGAAGGGGGAGGTTTCATAGCAGGAACAGGGAAATGAATCGATAAACAACATGCGCAGGGGTTTGGGTGTTGTGTTCCTTTGGAGAAGAAAAACACTCTTTGTGAAGTTCAGCTTGTTAGGAAATCGAAATGCTGGCGTATTGCTGTAGAGATCACGAGCTGTTTTTTTTTTCCTTGACTGCTGCAAGTAATCTAGCCATGACCGCTGCGGTTCTGTTTCTGGTCTGACTTCAGTCTACTGTTGCTACTTCTTCATCATCATCGCCATTATCATCATCGTCATCATCATCGCCCTCTCTGATTTTTACATCCTTGTATTTTCCTCCATAAAGCCATTTATTGGTTGACTTGACTCATTTGTGGTGTTTCTTGCACCAAACATGCGGTGGAGTCTACAGTAGCGTAGCATGGCTGTTAGCCTGTGACCGGCTGCTTATAACCGTGGAGTGGATGCAGTGGGTGATGAGGGAGCCACACACAACCCTAACCCCCAACCCCCAACCCCCACCTCACCCCCCACCCCTGCCTCGCCCCCCCAGCCCTCCTCCCCACCCCACCCGCCCGCCCACCGAGGTTGGGGTGCTCTGGGCTGTGAGGCAGCTACGCTCGTAGGTGGCTGGCCGGACCGCGCCGCTTTGCGGCTGCAGTCTTTGGCTGCCCTGAAAGAGCGCACTGTTGTCAGGGTATAATTTCCCAGCAGCCTTATTATATTTAAAGACGGATTCAGATTCAGATTCATAGAAAACATACTGGCGCAATATTGCGTGCGGTCGTGTCGTTTCTATGTTTGACAGACAGGCTGCGTGTTTTCTGTTGGTTTTTTTTGGGTGTTTTTGGGATTTGTGAAGAACTGGGTCACTTGTTTTTGTTGCTGTGTGGAAATATGTTTTGCATGATGCCTTTTCCCACCGAAATCAGAGGGCAGAGATATGGTCTGTGAGGGGTTGTGTAACACGGTAGATTGTTGCCATCTATTCTTATAGTGCAACCAGCTGGTTGCGCGACAGACTAACGGTTTGACAGCCTTGTGGTGCGACAGGCTAACAATGCGACAGGCTAACGGTGTGACAGGCTAACAATGCGACAGGCTAACGGTATGACAGGCTAACACCGAGACAGGCTAACGGTGTGACAGGCTAACACCGAGACAGGCTAATGGTGTGACAGGCTAACACCGAGACAGGCTAACGGTGTGACAGCCTAACAATGCGACAGGCTAACGATGTGACAGGCTAACACCGCGACAGGCCAACGGTGTGACAGGCTAACAATGCGACAGGCTAACGGTGTGACAGCCTAACAATGTGACAGGCTAACGGTGTGACAGGCTAACACCGCAACAGCGTAACGGTGTGACAGGCTAACAATGCAACAGGCTAACGGTGTGACAGGCTAACACCGCAAAAGGCTAACAGTGTGTCAGCCTAACAGTGCAACACCCCCTGGTTAAATCCTCCCCCTAACTCCGCTTTAGCACCCAGCCAAGCACCCCTGTCGTGACCTCGTCCCCCAATCCGACCCTGTTTCCCCCGATCCCTGCCTGACATCGCGCTACCAGCAGCGGCGACGCTAACCAGACTAGCGCCTGTAACGCACGTCACGGATTCCGTCTTACTCTGCTTCTTTCCTAGTAATAAACAGAAGGCTCCTTGCTTTGTTGGGATGGGGCGTGGTGGTGCCTCACATTGGGGGGAGGGGGGGGGGGGGTCAGCCCCTGTGCTGTACTGCTGTATATGGTGCTGCTTGAGCACCCTCTCTCTGACTAATGGAGCAGAAATGTCTCCTAATCTAAATATTTACGCTCGCACAGACTCAAGCGCGTCTTTGGGCCTGCTAATTCACACTGAGCTGGCGCTGGTGGTCCAGACTCTAAGAGCTCACCTGTGATCCAGACTCTAAGAGCTCACCTGGGATCCAGACTCTAAGAGCTCACCTGGGATCCAGACTCTAAGAGCTCACCTGGGATCCAGACTCTGATAGCTCACCTGGGATCCAGACTCTAAGAGCTTACCTGGGATCCAGACTCTAAGAGCTTACCTGGGATCCAGTCTCTGATAGCTCACCTGGGATCCAGACTCTAAGAGCTCACCTGGGATCCAGTCTCTGATAGCTCACCTGGGATCCAGACTCTGATAGCTCACCTGGGATCCAGACTCTAAGAGCTTACCTGGGATCCAGACTCTAAGAGCTCACCTGGGATCCAGACTCTAAGAGCTCACCTGGGATCCAGACTCTGATAGCTCACCTGGGATCCAGACTCTAAGAGCTTACCTGGGATCCAGACTCTAAGAGCTTACCTGGGATCCAGTCTCTGATAGCTCACCTGGGATCCAGACTCTAAGAGCTCACCTGGGATCCAGTCTCTGATAGCTCACCTGGGATCCAGACTCTGATAGCTCACCTGGGATCCAGACTCTAAGAGCTTACCTGGGATCCAGACTCTGATACTGTAGATCACCTGGGATCCAGACTCTGATACAGTAGATCACCTGGGATCCAGACTCTTAAGAGCTCACCTGGGATCCAGTCTCTGATAGCTCACCTGGGATCGAGACTCTAAGAGCTCACCTGGGATCCAGACTCTTAAGAGCTCACCTGGGATCCAGTCTCTGATAGCTCACCTGGGATCCAGACTCTGATACTGTAGATCACCTGGGATCCAGACTCTGATTCAGTAGATCACCTGGGAATCCAGACTCTGATAGCTCACCTGGGATCCAGACTCTAAGAGCTTACCTGGGATCCAGACTCTGATACTGTAGATCACCTGGGATCCAGACTCTGATACAGTAGATCACCTGGGAATCCAGACTCTGATAGCTCACCTGGGATCCAGACTCTAAGAGCTTACCTGGGATCCAGACTCTGATAACTCACCTGGGATCCAGGCTGTGATATTTCATCTGGTCCTCCCCAGGGCCCCCTCATAGGGGAGTGCCGTCAGGTGGAGACCCTTTGTAAGAGGGGTTCAGGTGGAGTCTCTTTGTAAGAGGGGCTCAGGTGGAGGAGGGGTATCCCGGTGGTTAGAGAGCTGGGGTCACAGTCTAATCTGTTTTCTTCTTTCCACAGCCTCCAAGCAACGATGTCCCACTGAAGCATGTAGAGACCATGGTAAGAATCAGCCGCTCCTCTTCCTCTTTAATGCAGGAACCCCCTTAATACTGTACCCCCCTTAATAACGTACCCCCTTAATAATGTACCCCGTTTGCTGCCTTTTATCCTTCTTTTTTCTTTTTCTTTATTATGAGTCTTAATGGCCAGTGCCCAATGAAAGTGTGTGCATGTGTGTATGTGTGTGTGTGTTAGCATGTATGTGTGTGTTTGTGTATGTGTGTGTGTCTGTGTGTGTGTGTGTGTGTGTGTTAGTGTGTACGTGTGTGTTTGTGTATGCGTGTGTGTGTGTGTGTGTGTGTTAGTGTGTATGTGCGGGTGTGCATGCACATCTACGCATTTTACCTTTCCACTCTACAATGTATGAAAGCTTTTTTATTTTTTCAGTTTTGTTGAAAGCACCGTATGAAAAAAAAATGGTTATCCTTGCTTGCCATTCATCAGCATTTAAATGCTGGACGGCAATAGCAGCTTTCACCAGAGAAACTTTTATTTTTCATAAGTTTGACAGAAATGTAACTATTTTCGCCAGTCACCAGTAAAAGCTTTCATATTTAATATCAGCCAGCGGATCCGTGTTCGCTTGGCTGGAGCAGTTACAGCGGTCTGCTCCTGATTAACCCCCGAGAACAGCTAGCGTTGTGAAACCCGAAATCAGCGGCGTTGCGAAACAGTGTTTTTATCGATGAAACGACGGAGGAGCGGTGAAGTAATGCTCAGGCGCTGCGTAAACAGAGGTGAAGTGGGACGGACGTCCAGGGAAAAGAGTAGAGTAAGAGTTAGAGTTGTGATGGGGTCGAGGGTTTGGGGGTGAAGGGGGGTGGTGGCGTGGAACTGCCCTGCTTCGGGTTCTCGAGCATGTTCCTGAGAGCACCCCCCCCCCCCCACTGCCAAAGTCCCCCCCCCACCGCCCTCGCTGGCCCCCTCCGCGATCGACCACATCACAGCTGCGTGTGACTAACCGTGTGGGCCCTGCTGCATCGATCTAAATAAACCTCCTAGCGTGGCCTTCAGGATTCCAGACAGGTAGTGTCACTGGACTCCCAGCCTGTGGGTCATGTGACACCACAGAGCTTACACAGGGCTGGACCGTGTGATAGACAGGACAGCGCGTACACAGGGCTGGACCGTGTGATAGACAGGACAGCATGTACACAGGGCTGGACCGTGTGATAGACAGGACAGCATGTACACAGAGCTGGACCGTGTGATAGACAGGACAGCATGTACACAGGGCTGGACCGTGTGATAGACAGGACAGCGTGTGCACAGAGCTAAACCGTGTGATAGACAGGACAGCGTGTGCACAGAGCTAAACCGTGTGATAGACAGGACAGCATGTACACAGGGCTGGACCGTGTGATAGACAGGACAGCGTGTGCACAGAGCTAAACCGTGTGATAGACAGGACAGCGTGTGCACAGAGCTAAACCGTGTGATAGACAGGACAGCATGTACACAGGGCTGGACCGTGTGATAGATGGCACAGTGCAGTGTGGACCCCCCGCGGGTACAGAGTGCTTCCTGTGGGATTTAGCCTGTGCCATGGCGGTTTCGGTTGAAGAGGCCTTTGCCCGGTGGCTGAATGATAGCAGTGTCTGTAGCGACTTGAACCATGAAACTCCTGCTTTTCACAGTTAGCGTGGAAGCTGCCCAGCTAGCAAGCGTGCGGCAGGAGCCTGCCACGGGCACAGCTCTCGCCAGAGTTTACCAAATGGGCGCTACTGCGGTCTGCAAGTCTGGGATCGACTTTTTAGAGAAGGCGAAACAGACGGTCCAGCCACTAATGGAGCACTGTAGTGTCAAACCCTGGCGGATTGACCGCTTGTGGACAGACTCTGTGCTTGCTTGATGTGACTTCTTGTTTCTAGGCATGACTCCTTGTTCCTGTGTGTGAGTGCTTGTTGCTAGGCATGACTCCTGGTTCCTGGGTGTATCTTCTTGTTCTTGGGTGTGGCTCCTTGTTGCTAGGTGTGACTTCTTGTTGCTAGGTGTGACTCCTTGTTCCTGGGTGTGGCTCTTTGTTGCTAGGTGTGACTTCTTGTTGCTAGGTGTGACTCCTTGTTCCTGGGTGTGGCTCCTTGCTGCTATGTGTGACTTCTTGTTGCTAGGTGTGACTCCTTGTTCCTGGGTGTGGCTCCTTGTTGCTATGTGTGACTTCTTGTTGCTAGGTGTGACTCCTTGTTCCTGGGTGTGGCTCTTTGTTGCTAGGTGTGACTTCTTGTTGCTAGGCGTGACTCCTTGTTCCTGGGTGTGGCTCCTTGCTGCTAGACAGGTCTCCTTGTTGCTAGACTTGACTCCTTGTTCCTGGGTCCAACTCCTTATCTTCATTATGAGTATAGAACCCCCCCCCCCCAAAAAAAATTCCCTCCCATCTTTGCACACAGTCCACTGTGCTGTGTGAACCCCATTATACCAGACTCGAATAGAGAGGGAGGGGGGGAAAGAAACAGGGTTAATGTTTGAACATAATTATCCCTATCCGGGCTGTGTGAGCATCACGGGGCACACAGCTCCTGGCAAAGTCACGGCCGTTCGATTGTGGCGAAGCCGGCGTTCCAGAGCCATGAGACCGCCCGTCCCGCACCCCCCGAGGATCTGGAGCCGTACTGTCACGTGACCGGCGTCTTCTCCTCGCCGTACCACGCAAGCTGACTCCGTGTTTTGCTCCCGTGGCTTCGGGTGGCGTGTCTCTTAACGACTCCCTGATCTGAGAGTCACCTGGACGTGCGGGCTGAGCACAGAGCCGCCTCTGTGCCTCTGTGCCGCGGTGCGGTGGACCGCTAGCACCAGCTCAGCGCTGGCTCGCACTGAGCGCGCTCTGTTTGGGCGATAATCGGGTTTCATGCTGGAGGCCGCTCTCTCCCGGGGTCCGCAGGCTGTGACCTCATCACGACCGTGGGCGTGGCTTTGCCTGCGGTGGATGTGTTTGGTTTTACCCTGTTGTGACCGGAGTGGAGGGGAAGGGGGGGGGGGGGTTGTTCAGTCCACCAGAACATTTTAATGAAACAATAATAAACACTCACATACATATGCGTGCACACTTGCACAAACACACACACATACACACATGCACACACAAATACACACACATATACACACACTCAAAAACTCACAGACATGCATGCACACACTCACACACAATCACACACACACACACACATATATATGCTCACAGACACACACAGTACGCACACACAGAGAAACACACGCATACACACACACACACACACACACACGCAAACACACGCACACGCAGACACATGTGCGCACACACCCAGCCGCCCACAGCTGGTAGTGCTAAATCTGGGAAGTCTCCCCCCTCCCCTGCCCCCCCGCCCCCCCGCCCCCCTCTTCCAGCTGAAGAGTATGAGAAGCAGAAACGGGGGGGAGCTTGGCGGTAAAGGGGTTAATCGCGGGACAGGCTGAGGATGCTGTGCCAGGGATCCCCCGCAGTCAGCTGACGAGCGCTTGACCCCAGCTGGGACCACCACAGGGCGGGCCCAAAAAAATGGGGGGCGGGCAGGGGGGGGGTGGGGGGGGAGGCGCGGCCTTCGGAGAAAATCTGGAGACCAGCGAAAAAAACACAGCATGGGAAAGAGGGAGGAGAGAAAGAGTCAGAGAGGGGGAGGGCAGGAGGGAGGGCAGTAGAGAGAGAGAGAGAGGGAGAGAGAGAGAGAGAGAAGGAGCGAGCTCGAGTGCGCTTTGGACCTATCCAAGCATGCGGCATCTCATAAACAGTTTGGGTCAGAAATAGAGGCTTTTCTCTTTTTTTTGTTTTGTTTTTTGCGCGGAGCGGGGGGAAAAGCGGGAGTCGAGTTTTAGGGAGGATGCACAGCGACCGAGGAGGCGCAGCCATGAACCCCTCGGGCTCCCTGCGGAGGCGCCTGTCCTCCCTGCGCAGCGCGTGGAGGTGGAGCACGGGCTACCTGTTCAAGGTAGGGTCGGCCGGGCGATGGGGCGGGGGCGGGGGTGGGGGGGGCGCGGGCGAATCGGCACGTTTTCTTAACGCTCTTAACCGTTCGCCCCAAACTCCGTGTTCCCGGGGAAAACTTCTCCCTCGCTCGCTTTCTCTTCTCCCGCACCCCTCCCTCCCTCCCTCGCTCCCTCCAGCCGTCCCTCCATCGCTCCCTCTGTTTAATTTGTTGGGCCTGCTTGTAAGCGGTGTTCGCAGCTGGTTTTGATAATAGTGATGAGTATTCCAGCCCCCCCTCTTTCCCTCGCCCCCCTCTCCCTGCTCCCTGGCTGTTTCTGGAGGCTGGTAATTGCAGGCTGATTAAGGAAATGTTGAAAGTTTGGAGTTCGCTCGCGATGGCCGAGAGCCGCCGAGTTTTCATTGGGCACTGGGGACCAGGGGAGGGGTGGGGGGGGGGGGGTTTGGAAACCTGGAGTTTGTTTTTAGGGAGGTGGGCCGGCCGCGCGGGGGTGGGGTCGGCCTCGGCACGCCCCGACGTCTTTCCGCGTCCCGAACCAGCTCCGTCTCCGTCTCCTCCCGTGATATACGGCTGCTAGACGCGATCCTCGGCTCTTTGTCAGAGCCCAGGGTACATCTGGTTCTTCTTTTTATAGACAGAATTATGGTCCTGGAAGAGCGATGTCATTACAGGCACGTTAAAAAAAAACACTGCGTCCCGGAGCGAGGGAGCGGACGCAGGAGGCTCGAGCGGCGAAATGGCGTTACGATTAGCTGTGCGAACGTCGCACGACGCCGCGCGAGTGTGTTTGTCTGTTCAACAACACCCGTGTCTCCCCGTGATTCAGCTAAAGAGGCAACTGGAGTCCGTTTGGGTGATTTGAATCATAACCAGCAAAAACTCCCACCCCCTCCGTTCGCCTCCAACACTAATAAAAAGGTGTCTGATTGCAAGCGGTAGATGGTTATTACGTCTTAGCTTTGCTTGTCGTGTCTGTTTTGTGTGTCTGTCTCTGGCTCTTTTGGATGCGCTAGATCTACTGTATCTTTTTGCTTTGGGATGACCGTCTTACTTACTTTTGCGAAGGCCGTCTTTGCGTCGGCCGTACGGTAATGTAAACTTTCGATGTCACAACCGGCCTCCTGTTCACCGAAATTTCGCCGGGGGTGAGAAGCCAGTTTCGTGGAAAACATCGAAGGTTTTGAAATAGTGCCTTCGATGGGCTGAAATTGGCCGATTCTGAGGAGAACTGGAAGTGATTTGAGCTGGGGTCTTGCATCACCGAGGAGGCCGAGAGGACGTTCGCTGCGATTGGTTCTCGTCTCTTAAATCCTCCTTCGGGTGAATCATTGATCGCCTCCCCGGCACCGTCCTCAGGGTCTGTCATATTGAAACGGTTAGCGTGAAACACAGTTGTGTCTGTGCACGACTCATCCAGGCTACGTGCTGCGTCTGTTAAAATGTTTCTTTTGGGAAAAGCAAATAGGGATTATCCAAACAAATTACCATTGTCAGACACAACTGAGTAACAGACAAAGAAGGCAGAACAAGGGCCTGTAATGTGGTTCTGTGGTCAACTGTCTGTCTGGATATCCAGGAGGAGAGAGAGAAAGTTTTGACTGTTATTTCACCATTTATTTAAACTTTGCCAAATGTTTTAAAAAATATCACACAGACCGTTTACCATGAACCCGTGACAGTTGTCTTTAAAAGGAAAGTCAGAAAACATTTCCAACACAATAAAAAAACACCTTGAATAAATACACTGAAATAATGAAAGCGGTGAGTCACCGTTACTTCACTGTACTGGTCACTGGTGATGCTCACCAGTCTCTGTGACTTTCTTTGGCTCCGCCCAGTCTGCTGCTGCGGAGTCATCTCTTCCATTTGTTTGTGTTTTGTGATTTATCACTTCTCATCTGTCAGCCCTTGTGCGCACGCACACACACACACGCACACGCGTACACACACTCGCACTCAAGCGCACTCACATACGCACACACGCAAGCGCACGCACAAGCTCATACAGTTAGTTATTTTCGGTAATTGTAGGCTCAAAGTCATGTTGTGTGCTTACAAGCATGCTTGTGTGTTTGTGTACTTGTCTCCTTGTCTGTGAAGGTTTCTTGGCTTTATATGTATCGGTATGCGTGCCTTTGTGGGTATGAAACCAAATTTGGTAGTAGTGCGATTAGTTTGGCAATGACGCTGATTTTTTTAAGGAAACAAAAATAGTTCAATTGCTTTATAACAACATTGTGTTATAACAATGACAACAGTCATAATGCATTGTTAATATTATTATTTATTATTTAGTATGCTCATTAACACACATACAGAGACATAAACATGCAGAAACACTCTCAGTAAGGAAGATGAACACACATGATCGTACCTATTACATTTCTCTTTCCAGTGGAAAATCACCATCACTGGCAAATGAGTCATAGCACTGCTTCTCTTAAATATTTTCATTTCACTTTTTTGTCAAACAGATGTCGAAAATCTTGCTTTATTGTTGAGTTATTATTATTTTTTGTTTGTGTGCCCCCCGCCCCCCCCCCTAATGTTTTGATGTAATCCTGCGCAGATCCACCTGCTTAAGTCTCCACTCTCTGTCTCTGTCTGGTTTCAGGGTTCGACGAAGTCCTCCAAGAGCGTGGAGTCCAGGCGCAGGCCGTCTCGGTAAGAGCAGCGGGCGCCGGCCCCGACCGCGGCTTCAGGCCGCTCCGCCGTACGCACGGTGGAAAAACTCATGCGCGGCAAAAAGTGATCGGGCCGCCAGTGGGTGCAGGGCGGCCCTCCTGAGAATGTTCCTACCGCCAGAGAACCCGCGCCAGCGCCAACTCACAGAGCGGCGGCGGGAACGAAAACGGAGCGCTCGTATTTTCGGCTAGCTTAGCGTCCGCGGTTCTCAGCTTCGCTATCTGCTACAGTCTACGCCCCGGTTCTCTTTTCGAGCGCGACGGCTTTCTGATCTTCTGAAAAAACCAGAGTCCAGCCGTCATGGCTGCACGTTCAGGCAGTCCTCCTGGCTACGTTCCAGAGCCGGTGTTTCGCGGAGAACGTCCGTCCCTTCCGGTGTCGACCCGAACGAGACGAAGGTCGCGTCCGGACTCGCGAAGCACCGGCCGCAGGCGCGGCACGGACACAAATGTGCGAGGGAAACCCGTCGCTGCAGAATGTCGCACCTGCGAGTGAAAAGCCTCAGGTTGAAAGGGGCCGCCGCCATGTCCAGCGTCAATCAACTCCCTCTCGTTGTAAACTCGAGGTCAAGCGGCGTTGCTTTACTCACGTCTACGCCGAGCCGTTCTATTCCTCGTCGAAACACGCAACGAACTGACAGTTCACCATTCACTCCCGTCTTTGTGTTATTTGGAGTTGAATACAATTATTTGTGTTCTTAAGACTTTATTAAGACTCAGATGTGGTTTCAATCAACATTTTTTCCCCAAATTTTGACTTGCAATTATATGCGAATGCAACTTTGTTCTTTGAATTTAGTAGTTAATTTTGCTGATCTGAACTTGGCAAACTTTTTGCATTGGAAAAAAGTGCTATTGCAATTATTTGTGAGTCACTTTTAAAGACAAATGTTGATTGAGTGCAGGCTTCAGTGTTTTGCAGGGTATGTGAACCATGCACATTAGGACACTTCTGTATTAATATACACATATTTCAGTTGTGCTTTTCAAATCATGCGTGTAAGTGGGGAGATCTGAGCTGAGAGTCGGACGTTTTCAGTGGATGTCCACATTTATATAACACATAAAATATATAGCACGGGATTTGTGTTTATGAATTTATTTCTGTGTGGTATTTGGCCCTGCACAGTCATTTCCTCTGCTGTGCCAGATTTCCATTTTGTAGGACATTCCCATGCCAGATGTAAGAGCAATCTAACGCAACATTAAGTCAGCCTATTAGAAAATATTTTAGGGTCTCTTGAATAGCCCTCTGTCAGTAAAAGGGGCCCTATGCTGCACCCCGTCAGTAAAAGGGGCCCTATGTTACACTCTGTCAGTAAAAGGGGCCCTATGCTGCACTCTGTCAGTAAAAGGGGCCCTATGTTACACCCTGTCAGTAAAAGGGGCCCTATGTTAAACCCCGTCAGTAAAAGGGGCCCTATGTTACACCTCGTCAGTAAAAGGGGCCCTATGTTACACCCCGTCAGTAAAAGGGGCCCTATGTTACACCCCGTCAGTAAAAGGGGTCCTATGTTACACCCCCTCAGTAGAAGAGGATGTATGCTGCACATGTAGATAGAGCCTTGCAGTTGTAGGTACGATCCTTTCGGTGATCAAAAGTGCCAACGATGTGGACTGCACAGAGGACTGCTACTGCTGTGGGTAGAGAGCATTTGAGTCGGCTGTTGCTACCGCCTGTGTGTGTGTGCGTGTGTGTGTGTGTGTGTGTGTGTGTGTGCGTGCGTGCGTGTGCGTGTGTGTTTGTGTGTGCGTGTGTGTGGGGGGGGGGGGGGGGGGGGGGGCAGGTGCAGCTGCAGTGCTGCATGCCTGTGAGTGAGTGTGTGTGTGTGTGTGTGTGGTCTTCCTGGTACAGTACATGTATGTGGGTAGTACAGTCATACAGGGTAATTTGAGAAGCAGCTGCTGATTACTAATTGAGGAGAATGAAGGAAAATGGGGTTTGGGGTGGAATGATTTGGGTCAAATTATATTTCAGACAGTGCTCAACTGGCAATGGCAGTTAAGGAATCCGCTGCCTTTATTTATGATCAGTCATTATTTGGCTGTGATATCAGTCTCTATTCTTTGTTCATTTTTTGTTGTTATTGCCAGCACTTCCCTGTCTGGATAAATTATAAAGTGTAATACTTGCTGCTTCTAGGAATTTTTCTCAGGTGACCTTGGCCAGAAAAACACAATGTGGATCTGAAGATGTGGTGTGTGTGTGTGTGTGTGTGTGTGTGTGTGCGTGTGCGCATGTGCATAGTAGCAGCTCTTTACCATAGAAAAGTGCTTTTTCTGCAACAGTGTTTGCAGTACAGTAACCCATTATGTCACCTTAAAGCTTTGGTTTCGGTGGCAGTACAGTGCTTAGGGAACTGGACTTGTAGGATGTGGATTGCAGGTTTGATTCCTAGGTGGGTCACTGTCAGGTACACTAGAGCTATGTTCTTCGCCTAACATTTCTTCAGTAAGTATCTGAGTGGGTAAAGGCATCATATTTTATGGGTAAAAGCATCAAAAGATAAATGCCTAAAAAGTAAAGAAGCAGCTATTCTTTTTGCTTCGCTGCAAAGCGTGTTAACCCAAACTTCAAACTGGTCTGCTAACTGCTAAACAAGCTGCAGGTAACGTTCACCGAGAAGGTCAACCAAAGTGTTAAGTGCAGTAAAATGGCGCGGGCGAGATACGTTTCAGAATGCAATTGCCCATAGAGAGATAAAGCCCCTTCGCACAATTAGGCTATCAGACAGACGATGGGAATCGGAGCGCCCTGGAAGAGCTCCAGACCGCAGTCTGCGGAGCGGCACTTTCAAACCGGCAGACCTGGGGGAGGGGGAGATAGCGAGCCTCGCCGAGCGAAGCCGGGGATTATGGGAAATGCAGCTTATGTGATTTTTTTTTTTTTTTTTTTACATGATTCATGGTCGCGAACAAAAGAAGAAGAAAAAAAGAACTGCGTGGAAGTGTTTCTTTTCCGTTTTTAAAGTTCTTTGGCAGCGTCTCCCGCAGGAAAAACATTTGGGAAAAGCACGCGGGCTAATCTGTCTCGCTCGTTCGGTCGCGAATGACCGCTTCGCTTTTATTCGGTCTCTACCTAGCGCTCATGGAATCCGGAATATTCTCCCGTGCGATTTATGGGTCTGGCGAATCTTTCCGTGCTTTTGTCTTTGAGGAAAACATCCATAAGAACATTCTCGATGCGCCACGCTGTCCCGAATGTTACATGGGCAGACTCCTGGGAAATTTGAGCCCCGCCCCCTTAAGGATTGTTTAAACCGTCGTCCCGGGGTCCCAGTGTCCTCAGGTGCATCTTTTTGAAAGATTGATGTTTCTTTAAGGCGGGGCCTTTAACGCGGCCCCCCTGCTATTTCTGGACTTTGACGAGCTGTCCGCCCGGCAAAGCTGGAGAAACATTTTGCAGGTATGCGTGAGATAACAAATCACGGGCGAGGTGACAGATTCCAGCCCCTCCCCCCCGGGGTTGGCCAGACCCTGCTTGGCTGGGTGAAGGCCCGCTCAGGTAGCCGCGGCTAACAGTGCCTCCATTGTCAGCGAGACGTTTTTTTTCTAGCGTCGGGCATCGGCGTGTGGGGCGGGCACGGAGGACAATGCGGCCTCTGAAAAACAGGACCCAGCTGCGGGGCTTCAAAAATCAGCCACCCGTCGAAGAAAATGAGCTAAATTAGCCGAAATACGCTAGCGCGAACGCCGTGGCTGCTTTTCGAGATGGTTTTTCGATTAAAATGAGATTGTCGAAAGACTTCGGGTTCGTCCGAGTCGTTATCTCTGGGAGCGCCGTCCTCTCCTCCGCTCCTCTCTCTTGTGGGGAGCGTGAGAAGTCTGCCGGTGGACAAAGGTCAAAGGTCAACTGGTCTTCGGCACGGCAGTATGCGAGGGCCGCGGTGAGCTGACCCGTGTGACGACGACGACGGTGTGTGTTTGTCTCGCCAGGAGCCTGAGCCTCATTCAGGCCATGGAGGAGAACTACGACGTGGACCTGGTCTACATCACCGAGCGGATCATCTCCGTGTCCTTCCCCAGCAGCGTGGAGGAGCAGAGCTACAGCGCCAACCTCAAAGAGGTGGCCAGCATGCTGAGGTCCAAACACGGAGACCACTACCTGGTGAGGCTGCGCTCACCGGCACTCAGAGGGACGCTGGGAAATGTAGTTTTTTACTGCGTGCTTAGGACGAAAATCAGAACCACAATTATAAACCATCCAGCATCAGACCAATACACCAAGGGTGCACAACTCCGGTCCTGGACGGCCGATCTGCGTGCTGGTTTTTGTTCCAACCAATTACCATAGATGTAGTTTTCCGACAGCTCTATAAACTATGCTGCTTCACTCCTGCACTTGAGCTCAGTAAAATCTCTAGGATACACTTCAGTCTGCGGCTGTAGCTGGTGCTTATACACATGTCAGATCAAGATATGATTGGGCTAAGTAAATAAATGTTGGCAAATTCCTGAAATGGATTGGCCCTTGTTGTGCACCCCTCCAATACACCAACTCGTATAGATCAATCTGAGAAAAGCAAAACAATCTCTTCAAATTGTGTCCTTGTGCATTATTTTCCATGTATTAAGTGTGTAATATTTAGCTATAAATAGGTAGGTCTGTACGAAATTTAATTCATGTGACCAAGTTAGCCTGTCGGTGAATTACACTATTAATTGGCGCTGAAAATAATGCTGGAAGCTTTAAGTTCACCAAAAACTCATGTGTTTTTTATTCAGCAAAAATATTGCTCTTATTTACAGTGCTGAAATGATTCTGCCATATAACCATGTTGCAGTGGCTGCCTGTGTTACAGTGTGTGAAGGTCCATTCTGTCCTGACGACCTGTGCCTGTTGTGTTTTCAGCTCTTCAACCTGAGCGAGAAGAGATACGACATAGCCAAGCTGAACCCGAGGGTAAGCATCCTGTGCCACGCTGCTACCGCTACTGTCCCGGTACCGCTTCGCCCCCCCTCGCCGTCTCCCTAACCCTCTACCGGTCTCCCCCCCTCCCGCGCAGGTTCTGGACTTCGGCTGGCTTGACCACCACGCCCCTGCGCTGGACAAGATCTGCAGCATCTGCAAGGCCATGGACACCTGGCTGAGCGCAGACTCGCGCAACGTGGTGGTGCTGCACAACAAGGTGAGCGAGGCCTTCCTCCCAGAATGAACCTCTCTCGTTCCACACCCCGTCTGTCTGTCTAATGCTACGACTGGCCCGTGGATCTCGTAGAACTTTCTCCAACCGGCGCAGCCGTGGGTTAATAAAGCCAAAAAGCTAGCGTGTGGGTCACATGGCCCTTACTGGAGTCTGGGGATCTCTTTTAAGACCGATTATCATATTTGCTCATTTGTAAACTTTGTCCTGGATGCCGCTCCACCGCGTGAGAGAAATAGCATTGAGCAACACTATTGAGAACAGTTTCTTGTCCTCGGTCCAGTTCTCTGTTTTCTCAGAGTCGGCTGTTGTGCTGCGTCGGCTGTGCTACGCTCCTGGACAGCAGATGGCGTGTTCAAGCCACTGTTTTTCTCACAGCGGAGCGCGCCGATCCTGGGGTGCGATCGCTGCTCTGTGTTTTCGGAGAGAGAGAGAGAGACAGACAGAGAGAGAGACAGAGAGCGAGAGAGAGATGTTGTTTGTATTCCTATTCCTGTTTCTGTGTGCACTCTTTTGCAATAAGTACAAATGTATTTCATGCCAATAAAGCATTTTGAATTTGAATTTGAATTTGAGAGAGAGACACGGCCGACTCGAGTTCTCAGTGTTAGCCACCCAGACCCCCGACTTCATAGGTTAGGGAGGCGCGATATCTCCCTCCTTGCGGAATGTCTTCAAGTGATTCTCCGGCGCATTTAAGCAGGCGGGGCGGCGTATTTTAAAGGCGCGTGGCGACCCGCGGGTGGGTTCCGGAGGATTCTCTCCCCTCCCCCACTGTCTATGCCCTCAGCCCTTCTTGTGATCGTCTGAGGTAATTTCTCAGATTAGGAGCCCCGTGAACGGGGGGGGGGGGGGCTGGGTGTTCTCAGCGCTCCTCTTTGTTAAGCCCGGGATAAACTCCTGACTTTTCTAGCCGTTTGTTGTTGTTAAGGGCAACGGGAATTATTCCAGCGGGGCAGATAAAAATCCGTGAAAAGAACAGCAGCTGACGGAGCGCGTGGGCTGTCCGACCCACCCGCGGGCTCGCTCTTTCCCGACGCCGCGCGAAACGTCAACAGTCGCGTTAGAGGCGCAGGGCCCCGACCTCGCCGCGAGCGTGCTAATCAGCCTTAGCCGCAAACCGCCATCTTGAGTGCACGAACCCTGACGGAACCCGACCGTCGCTCTCCGGACTCTGAGACCCCACTGTAGCCTTCCTGTGGGAAATCCGACTCGATGTTTCTCCAGTTCGCGTTAAACGCAAGATAAATACGAAGCCTGTTTAATTTTGTTCAAACAGAGCGTTGCCACGGTGACCGGAATTGTTTTTTTAAATGTTTTTTTTTTTTTTCCCCTCCTTGGTTAATACGAGCCCTCGGCGAAGAGGAAGATGGTCTCGTAAGATTAGTCTTATGTAATCGGCGTTTCACGTGCTCCACGCTGTTTTTTATGTTTGTTTGTGCATTCGCGAATGGGACGTCCAGTACAGTGGTGTCCCCTCATGAGTTTTCTGTGCGTTCTTATTTTCTAGGTGGCAGAATCTGAACACATAAAACTGCAAACCTACATAAGAACAGCACTCATTTCTAAATTCCTGACCTCTGTGTTTCCACACAGACAATTGTGTGCAATTTAATGCGACAATTGACAGAAAATAAATATACATTTTTGTTACCTTCGAACACATTTTTGAAACACATTCTCAACTTATACAGCTGGATATACGGTATGCTGAAGCACTTCATTGTACCCTTGAACCTTATTGAATCAATAACGTAAGCAATTTGTTCCGTATTGTCCAACACAAAGTCCCGTATACACAGCAGTGAGAAGAGCGTGATCATGAATACAATCAAAAGGTTCCTGACTTCTGGAAAAAGTTCCTTTGGTGGAAGAGGCCATAAACTAATAGTTCAGTCCATTTAGTAACAGTTTAGTAACATTTCTGGTTACTCAGCCTCTCTTGGCCTCTCTCTCTCTGCAGGGGAACCGTGGGCGAACCGGGGTGGTGGTCGCGGCGTACATGCATTACAGCAACATATCAGCCAGGTAAGAGATCATAGCTTGTTTTATCTTGTTTGAGAAGCAATTGCGTTGGTGGATGATCACTCGTGTTTGCTGTGTCGTTGATGAGGCTGCACATCCTTGAGGTCACACTGAGACTTCAGGCCTCCAGTGGAGGACTGTGAGTACACTGATGTGAGAATCCAGCACTGTAGGGAGAGAGCCCGGACACTATTTTCCATCATTAAACTCTAACTCAATTTGTCACTTATACACATTTTGGAATAGATGCTCATAACAAACAAATTTGCCTGTAAACGATCTGCATTGGTTTTCCATCAAATTTTTTATGACTGGGGTAGCAAAAATAGTAACAATAATGATGGTTCATCAAAAGTTAAGTATCTGCCAGGTTGATAGTGTATGAATAGAGAAATATGAAAGGGTGGGCACTAAAGAAGCTGCTTCTCTCTCTGTCTGGGCATAGTGCTGACCAGGCCTTGGACAGATTTGCCATGAAGAGGTTTTATGAAGACAAAGTACTTCCTGTGGGACAGCCGTCCCAGAGAAGGTCAGTATCGCACCACTTCCTGTTCGTCTGCCTGCCACCTTCTTCTCTGCTTTATGATTTTGACCCCGGGGTCAACAACAAAGGGGATCATTACCTCTCTCCTCTGCTACCATGGCGACTGCATTGCTCTCTTCCGTTTCTGCTCGTGAGTCAGTGCCCCCGTAATAACCTGGACAGGACCCACGATGCACTGCTGTCTCTAATCTCCAAAGGAGCGCTAATTTCCCTGATGGAGTCAGACTTAGACGCAAGAGACGTCAGTCTATTTACAGGGGCTTTCTCACGCTCTCATCAAAGTCTCAGGGTGTAATGGCTGATCCTGATCCTGTTTTTGTACATCCACTCATCATTACGCACCATAGAAATAAGCTGTTTTCTCTGTCATCTCAATAGTGCCATCTCCACAAAACCACGCATAAATATCTATGGCAGTGCACTCAGTGTTCTGCAGTGAGTGCCCCTTCTTTATTCATCTGAAAATTCCACATGGTAATGGAATGGATGAGTACCGAGCTCCAGGCTGATAATGAAATAGGCGTAGACGGCTGTGATGTCACCTCGCGTCTAGAAACACACAGAGAGGAGCTCCACCAACCACGGAGTATGTTGGTAACGACCTAGGGTAACAACGGTGATTGTGATTGGTGGAGAAAAACGTGACCTGTAACAAGTTCGGAGGAGCACACTGGAGGTTTTTCAGAGAGATTTTGCCGGAGTTGCTCCATTTTGAGCCATTCGCTGTCCCCCCGTCTGTAGGAGGGTTCTGACGGCCGCCCAGCAGCCCAGGGCCTCCGCGCTGCTATTTCCTGACTGGGATATAATTAGCCAGAAGCCAGTGCCCAGGCAGACTGCGGTTATTATGGGAGGCATGCGTGTGTGACATTACCCTGGAGCGAGCCGAATGTCGCCGCTGCCAAACCAGTATCAAATGGGCCGCTCTCGAAATCCCTCAGCTCTGTACAAAAACAAAAAAAACACCCCCCAAAAAAAAAACCTTCGAAAGGGCCTGCCGCTAGAGCTCGGAGATTTTTCCCCTTCCGCGTAATTCGGTTTGGGAAAATCGAGCCTTTTCCGGTGAGGCTCGTTCGGCACCCGCGTGAAGACTGACGTCAGGACAGGTGAGCGCAGTACCCGCAGCGACGCCCTTTTCCCCAATAACCGCACCCCCTGACGGAGGACCCCGCCCTTCGCTTCGGCGGTTGACGCTAACCGCTTCTGGGCTGCCGTCGGGCGCCGCGTTCCGTGGACGGAGGAGGAGAGGCTTAACGTGCCCCTGTCGTTTGGGGAAAACGCGGCATCGCGGCGGAGGCCCGCGCTGAGTGGGAGGGCCCCCGGCCGGCGTTCGAGACGAGCGAGGCCCGTTCAGTCACTCCGGGGTTTTCTGGGAAATGGGGGGGGGGGGCCGTGGGACCCCAGCCAGAGGCGCGTTAGGACTGCGGTCGTTCCTGTTATCGGTGGGGCCCCCGGGGTTCAAGAGCTAAACGCTTCTCTTTGTGAAGGAGGGAAATAAAAAGCAGAACTCCATCTTTTCAGAGTGATGCGAGTGTTTTTTTAGCATCCGCTCAATTCGTATGACTCTTTCTACTTGACCGTAATCTCCCGTTGCTAGCGCTTAAATGCTCTATGAGGATTAGCCTCTTTTGTGCCCGGGTTCCTTTGTGTTCTCTAACAATAGGTGTTTAAATACTGTGCAGGAAGTAAAAGGAGATTAGCCAATGTTGAGCATGGTTCTGGCCTGGTCAAGTTATGGTCCGGTACATGTTAGTTCAGAAGAATGAATGGATGGATGTTGGTTTCAGAGATCTTTCACATTCTTTGGATATACAGAACAAAGAAAAAAACTGCTAAAGAGCATGTTATCCAAGAGGACATGAACACAGAAGAAAGATTTCCCTAACTCCCTTAGGCCTACATTCAGTCAACGTTTATCCTTACATTTGACTCATAATGAGATAAGACTTTTTTTTTCTTAACAAGCACACACACAATAATGAACAATAATAAACATTCTGACAGGAGAGGAGAACCCAACAGAAGTCCCCGAAAACAGACAACCTTTACGTATGCCTGCAGAAAATATTCAGGGGTAAAATTAGACTCATTAATTGTTTGCCAGTACGTTGCCTATCATAATGCTGTATCAACATCATTGAACACAATAATTTTGGCTTTATCAAAACTAGTTGGGTTGTAACCTTACTCTTGATTTATCATATTCAGAATTATTTAATGCAGCATAATATCCTAATTTTAATTTTACTTAATGTGAAGCGTGCAAAGGTAACATTTGCATATTGAACATACGTTATATAAAGCCAAAGGACAGTCCTTACTGAAACAGACCAATTTATTAATCACAAAATTTATAATCCTATAATTTACTGTTTATATGGCATACATTTATAGGTTTAAGGGTAGTTCCCTGCTTTTTGTTAAGAGACTGTGGCTCATTGTGCAAACGAGACTGTGGCTTGGATCAGAGTCAGTGTTGGATCATTAAATCACATTCGTCTTAGCGAACAATGCTATGGAATTACAGATCCAAGAAAACTCCTGACAAGAAACAGAATTTACGTCTGTGAGGTGAGGGCGGCCCACCATACTGGTGATGAAAGGTTTGAGCATGAAGCTTGGGGGGAAAAAAAGATTATTTTTCTTTCTTTTTTAAATTAGTTAGCTATGGAGACGTATATAGGTAGATTGTGCATTAAAGTCTAAGAGAGGACTACGCATATAAAGTTAAGTAGCTTGAATATTTATCAACCCGTTAGCTAGGTGGGTGGACATTTTTGTCAAACAGTGATGTGGCTGAATGACATAAAAACATCCCTCTGTCTGTCTGTCTGTCTGTCTGTCTGCATGTGTGTTTGTCTGTCTGTCTGTCCCTCTGTCTGTCTGTCTGTCTGTCCCTCTGTCTGTCTGTTTGTTGCTTCTGCAGATATGTACAGTACTTCAGTGGCCTGCTGTCAGGACACATCAAGATCAACAACAAGCCGCTGTTCCTGCACCACGTCATCATGCACGGGATCCCCAACTTTGAGTCCAAAGGAGGTGAGCTAACTGCTTTATTTTTTTACTTCTTTCTTTGCTCCTTTTTGGAGTGCCCAGTGGAATTTTAAACTGGCCCCATTGCTGCAATGTTCTCTCTCAGTTCAAGATAGCACAAAAAAGCAAACGCTCTCCTCCGCAGTATCCACTGCCAACCACTCTAAGCTGTGCTGCTGCAGTGTCTCAGCTGTGCTGCTGCTGTGTCTCAGCTGTGCTGCTGCAGTGTCTCAGCTGTGCTGGTACAGTGTCTGAGCTGTGCTGGTACAGTGTCTCAGCTGTGCTGCTGCTGTGTCTGAGCTGTGCTGCTGCAGTGCGTCAGCTGTGCTGGTACAGTGCCTCAGTTGTGCTGGTACAGTGCCTCAGTTGTGCTGGTACAGTGTCTCAGCTGTGCTGCTGCTGTGTCTGAGCTGTGCTGCTGCAGTGTGACTTTGCCGTACAGACCTTGAGACGCGTTCACACACTGAAACAGCGCCCAGCAGCCTGGGTCTCGCCCGGGCGATACACGGCGGCCATTTTGTGGTGGAATGCTCACCGCGCGCCTGCGACCCCGCTGGCTCACTTTGAGGCCCCGCTCCCCGCGACCCTCACAGCTGCGCCCGGAGACCGCCTCTCAGCGAACGACCCCTCGCTTTGTTTGTTTATTCGTGTTTTTTGGAAGCAGCCGGCACTTTTGCACGACCCCCGCCCGCTTCCCACAGCTTTAATCACCGTTGTTTTTCCACCGTCGTTTCGTTCCAGGTTGCCGCCCCTTCCTCAAGATTTACCAGGCCATGCAGCCCGTCTACACGTCTGGGATCTAGTAAGCAACAGCCTCCCTTTTTACTGCACCCCGATTCCCCTTTCCTCACACGCCACTGCCGGAGGGAGTGTCCGTGCGTGCGGCTGTCCAGCTCCCTCCTCAAGTCTCCTTTTCCTCTGACACTTATAAACCAGGTTACCCATGCGCATTTATGGTACGTTTTCAAAAATTTTCCCCATTCATCACATCCCACTGCAATGCTTCATATTTTCCGGAATGCTATTATTAGCAACAGGTTGGCAGTTAGAAGCCATCTTAATAAGCCATCAGAAACCCCCCCCCCCCCCCCCCCCCCCCATGACTCATGCCCCTGTAGTTTCCACGGTTCCACACTCATGCATGTGGAGTCTGCATGCTGTCTTTGTGTGTGGTGTGGTGTGGGAGCAGATGGAGGCTTTCTTCACACATGACGGGAGGACAGAGAGTGCAGGGTGTGGTGCTGCTGTGGCTGTCCAAGCCCCCACCAGGCCCTCTGCACAGCTGCAGATGTGAATGTGAATCTGTCCTTCATCGTTTGCCATCTTCGATCCCCAAAGAGCGTTTCTCCCCTTCAGCCAAAAATGAAATTATAATAATAATCACTTCCCCCTTAACACGGATGTGCGGAACAGGCCCTACAGATCTGAGAGAGAGAACACACCCTACAGATCTGAGAGAGAGAACACACCCTACAGATCTGAGAGAGAGAACACACCCTACAGATCTGAGAGAGAGAACACACCCTACAGATCTGAGAGAGAGAACACACCCTGCAGATCTTAGAGTGAACACACACCCTGCAGATCTTAGAGAGAACACACCCTGCAGATCTTAGAGAGAACACACACCCTGCAGATCTTAGAGAACACACCCTGCAGATCTGAGAGAGAGAACACACCCTGCAGATCTTAGAGAGAGAACACACACCCTGCAGGTCTTAGAGAGAACACACCCTGCAGATCTTAGAGAGAACACACACCCTACAGATCTTAGAGAGAGAACACACACCCTGCAGATCTTAGAGAGAGAACACACACCCTGCAGATCTTAGAGAGAGAACACACACCCTGCAGGTCTTAGAGAATGCGCCCTGCAGAGAGCTAAGAGGCCTCTGTGTGTGTATGTGGGTGTATGTCTACGCTGTGTAAATCCTTCATAGAGCCATTAGCCGCAGCTTGCCCCCCACCTGCAGGGGTACGTGCGCTCTGAATGCACGGGGTCCCAGGCCTACCGCCGGCTTTTACGAGCCCCAGCGCCCCCAGCGTGTCTGCCTGACAGCCCAGGAGCACCGCCCCCGAAATGAAACAGCGAGTTAGCGGCAGACGTTAGCGCATTTCTCCCCGCTTCCTCTTTATCTCGCCCCCTTTCCCGGACCCCTTTGACCACTCGCCCCCCGTTAGCGGACGCTAATGCTATCGCCGACCGAAGCCTGCACACAGTCAAAGATTCCTGCTTTGCTCCGGTTTGGTGCCAGACAGCCCCGACGCGTGACGCTCGGCGTTAAGCGAGCCCGAACGGATCGAGGGCGCGCCGATCCTCCGGCAGACAGCGCGAAGCGCGACCGCGTGACGCGCCTCCTCTCTCCGTGCCGCGTAACACTTCTCCTCTCCGACCTCTCCGCAGCAACGTCCAAGGAGACAGTCAGACCAGCATCTGCATCACCATCGAGCCCGGCCTGCTTCTGAAGGGAGACATTCTGGTAAGAGCCTCTGTCTGCGTCACAACAGCGTCAGCAGTACTGTTTTAATCGTGAAAACATTTGATTACATTGTAAACATTGCAAATGATTTCATACTTTATGACATTTCCGCGTTTTAATACTATGATAATGCAATGCCAAAATGTTCACATCAAAGTTATTTGAACAGTTGTTCAGTTCTTGTGAAGGAAGGTGGTATTTTAAAGTGAATGTAACTTCATTGCTATGCTGTCGCTGCCGTTGGTCCACACGCTCAGCAGGTGGTTGTGGGAGAGGTGCTGTGATTGGGTGGAATAGGGGCTGGGCGTGTCCCACAAGCTCTTGGGGCTTTTTGGATCAACAAAAGTCCTTAACATGTAGCATACCACCATTCCTCAGTTTCAGATTTACTGGTCAAAAGTGAACAGTAAAATGGGAGGTAGGGCCATGGGGACAGCAAAACAACAACAAACCTGGCATTTAAATTGCACGACTTTCAGTCTATAAAGGTACAAAAATTTTCCAGCTGTCAAGAGGAAATGTTAAAAGTGACAAATGTACAGTACGGGTGGAAAAGTTGCTCTTACAATGTGAAATCCTTCCCCTAAGTGTGTTTTGCCTTACAGCGTGTTGTTTTCCTCCTTCCCATCATGCCATTAGTTTTTTGTAGAGATGTGAGTCTCCGTGGTCACGTGTCTTTGCCCTGTGCGTCTGAGGCTTTAAAAGCTGCTTTTCCCAGAGGCCTTTTAGTTTGGACTCGGAGCGTGATTCAGTGGGGAATGGCTCAGAAAGCGCCGATCTCATTTGGGTAATGCTGCAGCCGTAATGGATGGTGCTAAAAGCTTTCTAAAAAACGCGCCAGAGTTCCACTTCAGCGTTTTATTCCGCCCCAAAGGACAGAGACATTTTGCAAATTAGGCGTTTTAGCAAATGCTCTCGTCCAGAGCGACTTCACACAGATTCAGCTGAGGTTAAGTACCTTGCTCCAAAGGTACGATGGCAGCGTCCTTGCTGGAAATGGACCCCACAAAAACGTTGAGTTACAAACACAGTTCCCATTATGCTAAGCTGCTGCCCTGGTTAGCAGACAGACAGACGGACACATACGCTCACTCGCACACACGCACACACGCTCGCACACACTCACACACACACACACACACACACACACACACACGTAAATAAGCCAGAATAAAATAAATGAAGCTGAGTGCGTCTCGTTGCGGTAGAAGCCCTCCGATGTGCGTACCCACATTTGGTCCGTGCGCGACCACAGGAAGTTAGCTTTTTTTGCCGCTCTTCCTCAATTAGACGCCGTTTATTTTGCTTTGGTCTCCGCGAATAGAAAAACCCGCATATCCCTTACGTCCATCTTCCCCTCAAGCAGATCTCATAAGTACAGTTCCTCCGGGCCAGAAAATTTAAGGTTTGCGTCCTTGGCGCAGGTCCTCAGAGCTGCTTTCTCGCTGTCTGTTAAGATAAAAATGCAGCGGCAGTTAGCCAGGCAGATACCAACGGCGCGGGGACAAAACCGAGAGAGAAGCCAGCGGCTTCGTCAGGCCCCAGTTTCTGTGGCGGGAGAAGAACTCCGCGCTCAAAAGGAAACTGCTGAGCGGAGGGGTCCGTTTTCCGCTATCGAGGAGCTAGCCTAGCAAACAGCGTGAACATCTTGGGCTGCTGTTGGGACTAGTTTCTGTTCTTATGCTATTTTATTGGGCTGGGGAGTGTTCGGTACCCGTTAAATGGAGGCGCAAATAATTAGAATGGAACCACTGTGGAAAACGCGTGAGCTGCGGGGGAAGGATTTTACGTACGGACATTTATTGGTGCGTAACCAGTTTCTGGAAACTTGCAGAATAATGGCCTCTCTGTCGGAGGGTCGGGGCAGCGTGTTTCAGGAACACTGTGTGCTCGACAACAAGCACAAGAAGTGAATTCTGTTGTTTCGCTGGTTTGTCTCCAGAATATGAACACAGTTTTGCCATTGACTGAGTTCCTTCACTGTTTCTCCTCATTGGATTTGCTTTAAAGATGCATTTCACCCAATAAATAATGCTTTTCCTATCTACAGAAAATAAAAATAAATGCACAGAACATGATATCTGATGTAATGCCCTGCTTTAAAAGATAACATTCCTACATGTTTGGCAATTTATTCCTGATGACATAGTTAGGAAGGGCTCTGCGTTTGTTTAATCCTAAAATAAACCTACTGTATGTGCGTTAGTGTTCTTGCTCACAGCAACTTAAAATTTCAAAATAAATCACATATGCCTGTATGCCTCCACATCCATCAACCGAGCTAGTCAGCATATCAGCCAAGGTTCCTATCTTTTGAACTTTATCTTGAGCAACAGAGTATGCAGCCATTTCTGTTTCCCTCGAGTACCCACAGTTCAATGCAAAATCTTTGTATTTGTTGTCAATGAGATGTTGGTGAAAGGTATGATGGGAAGGCTAGTTTTGCAGACGACAACAGAATTTTATTTTTCTTTAGAGCTTATTAAAACTGAAGGTATATTTGGTATTGTTACCACAGTAAACATAAGTAGCAACATATTCGTATCATAACACACTGTGGTTAATGTTTCAGTGGAGAATATCATGGGTCAGTGATATTACTCTGTAAATTGATTCATTAGCATGGGAAAGCAAACTGTAACCCCTTCAGATAGCCAGATCTGGCCCAAGAGGCCAGTGGTGCTGTTGCGTTTTCTACCTGATAGTTAATTGATTAATTGATTTACATCGCTGATTGGCCAGAGAATCCAGAATTACTAAGCGCACCCAGGTCTAAATCAGTTCCTGATTGGAAGGGAGGAATAAAAAGCAGCAGTGCTACTGAGGGGTCAGATCTGAGTGTCCTTGCTGAAAAGCATGATGGGTAATCCTGCCGTGATACTGTCCACGTGCACCCCCCAGTGACAGAGGTATCGCCCCCCCCCCCCCACCCCTCCTCCTCTTCCCTGCAGCTCAAGTGCTACCACAAGCGTTTCCACAGCCCCACCCGGGACGTGATATTCCGGGTGCAGTTCCACACCTGCGCCGTGCACGACCTGGGCCTGGTCTTCGGCAAGGGCGAGCTCGACGAGACCTTCAAAGGTAAAAGAGGCTCATCGTCGGCTCGTACGACGCAACCTCTCCTCTCATCTCTCTTACGACTCAAACAGTGCATGCGCATGCCCTCACAGAACTGGGTATATTGCAGTAGACTGTAAATAAACAGTCTTTCCAGAAAATACAATTATAAAATATTTAAAAACCCATTGTATTTAAAAATACATATTGCAGTATCTGACAGTGGCAGTAATTTGCCTGTATACTGTGAAGCTACGGCAATGTCTATGTGTGTGTCACAATATATAGTCATTTCCCTAAGCGTTGTAAGCGTGTTATGTCCTTGCCTATAAAACGTCTAATGTGAAATATCATCTGTCAGTTAGATGGGATTTTTCTCCATTTGTCGCCATTTTCTCGTAACAGACGAGAGATTTCCAGAGTACGGGAAGGTGGAGTTCATCTTCTCGTTTGGACCGGAGAAAATCCACGGTAAGCCGCGCTCAGGTCGGCACTGAGAGAAACAGGAAGACGGCCCTGATTCAGATTAACGCTAACAGGCTAGCCCAGATCAAGGTCCTTTGGGGGCTACAGTGAGATTGCCTTTTTTTGCCTGGTCTGACTCGCTGTGAACAGACCTTGCTGAGCCAGCTCTGTGTGTTTGCGTGTGTGTGTGTGTGTGTGCGTGTGTGTGTGTGTGTGCGTTTGCATGTGTGTGTGTGTGTGTGTGTGCGTGTGCGTGTGCGTGTGTATGTGCGTTTGCATGTGTGTGTGTGTTTTCCAGGAATGGACCACCTGGAGAATGGCCCCAGTGTCTCCGTTGACTACAAGACCCAAGACCCCCTCATTCGCTGGGACTCCTACGAGAACTTTAATCAGCGTTGTGAGGACATCGCAGACGGTAAGGGTCTGCTCATGTATTACTGTGTGTTAGTGTTGTTCTCATGCCAAAATTTTGACTTCGATACCAATAGCGGCTTTGGTACCTCAATATCAGTACCAAATTGATACCACGGAAAACGACTGATAACCAAGAATTTCTGATCTTTTGACAAAGAAAATATCTGTCACACAAAATCAAAAATAAGGTTACTCAAGACTTGGCTAGAATATATTGCTTTATATAGCCTAAAATATTCAGTTTGTATTCATCTTGCATTCATCAAATGGGACTGAGAAAAGGGGTCTGAATGAACTCGCATAGCTCGAGAACTATAGCACTGAACAATATCGCTGCATTTAAACCATGGAAATGCCTTAATTAACGCACAGTCTATTATCTGTCTGTTATTATCACAACTGTTGGGATTTGAAGTCCCTGAAGAGATCGGGTGGTTGTAGGACAGATGCTTTGTGGATGCGATGCCTCTCTTGGCATTTTTGTTTACAAATTGGTGCTGTAATTATGTTGTTAGGTGTGCCTTTATTGTTGGCTTTGCAGGAGAAGCACTGCCATATTTCACTTAGAGTGACCTGCTTTTCAGCTAGCTGGGGACAGTCAGTGTGATCATCCAGCTAACTTACGTTCCTGCAGAGTTACGCAGCAAGCTTTCCCTCTCTCACAGCTGGACACATGCACACACACGCACTCACACACACACACTCACAGACACACACACACACACTCTCACAAGCACACACACACACACACACACACACACTCACATACACACACACTCACACACACACACTCTCACAGCTGGACACACACACACACACACTCTCACAGCTGGACACACACACACACACAGGCCACTAGGCACGCCTACTCTGTCAACGTTCCCTTCAATTCTTCAAGGCACAGTATTCATTTTCCAATGGATAGCAATCATTTTGCTGCAATAGAAAGCAGCGTCAGCCGCGGTTTTACCAAGTTTGGGATTTTGAAAATGCTGGTATTGCGCCGTTTTTAATATTTTGGTATCATGGGTTAGGTTTGAACACGTCATTGGGGTTATTATGCTGTGTACCGCAGTTTCTCCTTGTGTTAATGCATCTACTCCTGAGGAAGACACTGGATGCTATACAAGCGGCTCAAGTCAGTAATGAGTCAGCCAGGAACGTGCTAAACTACAGGAGCTGTGATTAGTAAATTCCTCAGACAGCTGGCAAAACATGTCAGTGAGTCAGCAGGAAAGAGCCGCAATGGAGACCAGGGTAGAGGGTAGAGAGTTCCGTCTGTGTCCATTTCTCACTCCTTATCTCCCCTTCTCTCTCTCTCTGTTTATCTCTCCCTTTCTCTCTCTCTCACTCTCTCTATCTCTCGCTCTCTCTTTCTCTCTCTCCCCCTCTCTCTCTCTCTCAAATTCAAATTCAAATTCAAATACTACATCTAAAAGATAACGAAGACAAAATGGCAATGAAGTATAATAACTTTGCTTTTTGGTGTCGGTGTTACTCACTGTCCCTCAGTCTGTGGCAAGTGGCAATGTATTGTGCTCTGTCTCTCTCTCGTGCTCTGTGTGTAAGACATGATGCAGCACACCGCAGTGCAGCCCTTATCTCACCGAGCTGTTTGTGTTGGCGGGTTTAGGCCGCTGTGTGCAGTTACTGAGCGCTGTTAGGGGGTGCGTGAGAGGGGCCTGGGTCAGCCTGAGCCCTAATGAAGTTTGGAGAGCAGTGTTCACACCCTGCATGAGCCCCTCACACCCGGGAGGTCAAACTCACTTCAGTGCCTTTACAGGAGTGTTACATCATCCAAAAGGGCTGAACATGCTGGTCATCTGCAGAATTTCACCCACCTGTGCTCGATGAAGGACTTTCAGTTCTGTTGTTTGTGAAAGCTTGTCCTTTTATTGGCATGTAGAAAGTCTAAATATCTATAAAGACATGTATGAATTTGTCTATGTGACATGGTTGATGGATTTCAAACTAGGAGCCTGTACTGTTCAATATAAAGCAGAGCAGGAGTGTCCGTCATTTTTAGGAATGTCAACAGAACCAGTCGCAACTCTGGCGGGGTTCAGAAGGGGGAGTCTGGGGTGGGGGTGGGGGTCTCAGGAAGAACAAAGCCTGCTGGGGAGCAGAGAGAATGCTGCTCAGAGGGTGTTTCTGATTAATTGGTGGGTTTCTGATTATTTGGGTGTATCTGATTAATTGAGTTTTTCTGATTAAGTGGGTGTTTCTGATTAATTGGGTGTTTCTGAATAATTGAGTTTTCTGATAATTCTTTTTTTGTTTCTGATTAATTGGTGTTCCCACTCACTGAGGCTCTTGATAGAATCCTCGGCTTCCAAACTCCAAACCAGAATTTGATGCTGTAGAGGGCAGTTAATTCACAGTAAACTCTAACAGAGTTCATATGAGTCCACTCTGGTTCTGATTTAACCCTGAGCATTTTACTGTGTTGTTGCTCTATTTTTGCAGAACCTGGACGTGTGACAGAAGACTTGTTTTGTTTCAGTTGTGTTGTTTTTAGGCTTTTAGGCAGAGAGGACTGATCTCTGAAGAGCTGTGCAGTCTCACAGTGAGGCTGGAAGTTCTTTGACTGCATACTTGCCCGCTCCTTCCAGAGCGACAAACACTCGCTCTGGGGGGTAAAAGATGCCAGTTTTGGGGCCGCGCCGTCTGCGAGGGGGTCATTTTCCCCCGTCCCGCTAGCAGCTCTAAAGATAGCCGATTGGCTGAGGTCCTGAACGCAGAGCGCACAGGCGGGGAGAAGCAGCCAGCCGACGCCTTTGGCCGAGACGCAAATGTTTACCTCCCGCGCTGGAGCGAAACCCGAAGTGTCCTGGGGGGGGGGACAGAGTGCGTCGCCCGTCTCCGGGCAGAAACCCGGCGGCGCGCTAGGTAACCGTCGGCACGCCGCCCCGCCCGTCGGCCGATCCCTCTTTCGGCCGCCCACATCCGCGCGCTCGCCGGTAAACGCGTTCCACTCCCCCCCCCCCCCCCGGTGTCCCCTGAGTAACCACGCCCACAGTACCACCCCACGTTGTGACTGCGGGCTCCTCCCCCCTCCCCCCGGTCTCCGCCTCTTTTTGGGCTCTACGGTCCCGGCGCGTTCCCCTGCCTTCGCGAGGAGCGGATTCCTGTTGGGGCAGGACGGCGGCCCCGCCGCTGGCTGCTTGCCTTGCCGCAGAGACCTACCGCACTGCTTCACGCCCCCGCGGCGTTTGTTTTGATGGAGCGACGCGCCTTCAGCTACCGCTGCGACGGCTGCCGCTGCTGGTTTCGTCCGGGTCGTTTGAGTTCAGGAGGGAGGAGATTATTTTTTTACGCGTTTGCTAATTGCTAACGATTACCTGCTAACGGTCCACATGTCAACTCTGATACAGACAGTATGGTTTATATATGTACTCAACACCCGTCAGAAAAATAAGTTTCAGTATTTCAATATTTTTTATGACATAATGCAAGTGTCTTGGATGGCCAAAAAAACATGTTGCAGTGAAAATATTTTTGAAAATATGATTATTTAATCTATTCCATCCATCCATTATTTATACCCGCTTATCCTGGGCAGGGTCGCGGGGGGGGCTGGAGCCTATCCCAGCGAGCATCGAGCGAGAGGCAGGAACACATCCTGGACAGGCCGCCGATCTATCGCGGGATATTTAATTTATTGATTTTTTAAAATATGATTTTATTTATGGCACCGCCGACAGGGGCGGCAGGCTCGACTCCCCACAAATCACCCCCGGGGAAATGACATCATTTTCGGTGACGTCGAACAGCCGCAAGCAAGCGAGGTTGCAGCGTAGCTTCAGAATGTTTCTGTAAAGGAGCAAGCGCACTCAGTCAACCTGCCCTGTGTAAATGAAGGTTAATGAGTAATTAATGGCAGGATGTGTGGGTCTTGAGAATAAGGCTGCACTCGTGTCCCCTACAGGGGACAGAGAAGAATAGCCGGGTCTTGGGAGGATATAGTAGGTTTTTTAGCGCAGGTTTGTAACGTGACTCCGTGTAGCTGTCATGGTCGCTCTTCAAGGTGCCGGGGTGGATAATGAGGGTCCATGGGCTCATGGGACTTCCTCTGCCCTCCCCCCCCCCCCCCCACCCCCACCCCCGGCCGTTTGAGGGAGCCTGCCACTAAGCAATCCCGCCTGCCTGTCAATCATCTCCCGAAATAGCCGGGTTCGAAATAGGGGGTGTCAGCGTCCCCCCCCCCCCCACCACCCTCCGCGGTGTAACCCGACACCCCTGTCTCCGGTGTTCTCAGCCCAGGGGGGGGCTGAGGTCAGGGTGGCAAGGGGAGGGGTACCCCTCGTTCTCCCCGGCAACCCGGCAGCTGGAGGCGCTCGGCGTGTCACTGCCCGCGTCGAGCCGGATACCGCCGGGCGCCCTGCCCCGCACCGGTAGCCGGGCAGCGAACGGCCTGCTTCAGGAGCGCTGCGTCCGGGGCGATCCTCCAGGCGATACATCACGCCTTCACCCTGAAAGCAGCCTGTCGGTGTCCTGTCCTGCACTGCGGGATGCGGAGTCTAAAATGTTCATTTTCTAAATGAAAATGGCTGTGGTAACTGCACAACAGACGGACCCCTGGAAGCGCTAATTAACTGTGCGCGACGGGTTCGCCTTCTTCGGCAGAGAACGAATTCGTCAGCTTAGCTGAGGTCTTTAAGCTTCTCACATTAAAGCAAAGAGCCTCATTGTGTAGCCACTTTAATGAGGATTCCATGGAGAGAGGAGGCTGTTTGTGTGTCCGTGATGTAGGAGGGAAATTTCTTGGCGTGTGGGTTGGGTTTGGAATTGCTGAGATGGAGGCTGGCGTCTTCCGTTAGTAATGCTCAGAGATGGACGTCGGCTAACTCCAGGTCTTCACTTTGTGTGTAAGTAATGCTCTGTTGGCTAACTATAGGTCTTCAGTTAGTGTGTAAGTAATGCTCTGCGATGGATGTTGGCTAGCTCCAGGTCTTCAGTTAGTGTGTAAGTAATGCTCTGCGATGGACGTTGGCTAACTCTAGGTCTTCAGTTAGTGTGTAAGTAATGCTCTGCGATGGACGTTGGCTAACTCTAGGTCTTCAGTTAGTGTGTAAGTAATGCTCTGCGATGGACGTTGGCTAACTCTAGGTCTTCAGTTAGTGTGTAAGCAATGCTCAGAGGTGGATGTTGGCCAGCTCCAGGTCTTCAGTTAGTGCGTAAGTAATGCTCTGTGATGGATGTTGGCTAACTTCAGGTCTTCAGTTAGTGTGTAAGTAACGCTCAGAGATGGATGTTGGCCAGCTCCAGGTCTTCAGTTAGTGTGCAAGCAATGTTCAGCGATGGATGTTGGCCAGCTCCAGGTCTTCAGTTAGTGTGTTAAGTTATGCTGAGGCCCTGTCTCCTGACCTGTCTCTCTGATCTCACCGGCAGTCAGGCCAGGAAGGCAAAGGTCAATCTGGGGAAGTTTGAAGGATTAACTAGACATCTTGTGGCAGAAATAGGTGACGTGATAAGCACATTCTGGATAATGACAGAAAGTGTATAAATAGATGGTGTTGCATTTTCTGTGTCGCCTATTTTTTTTTGGATTCATCATTTCGAGATCATAGCATCATAAGCCAGGACTTAAACATATCCAAAGTCACACATACATCTCAAGAGAACCGCTTTGAAAATAATGACATTCTGAGCTATTGATCTTGTAATCTCACTTACTCTTTAAGCCTTACATATGGTATATTCATGGTAGAATATTGTATGTCCACTGCATGTCTTTGAAAGGATATTGGGTTGTTTTTTTATTATCATTACCAAAACAGGGTGGTTATTTTGTCTGTAAAGGAAGATGTCTTTTAAAAGACCATGGCAGTAGATACTGTAGGACTGAAACAGGACTGAAACACGACACAAAAAAAGGAGTGCTTTCGTGATGTCCGCACTTCCAGTTGAAGCAGAGGAATGCGGCAGGTGTGGACAGTTGCAACCTGTGATTGGCACCAGTCTCACGTCTTATCTGTGGTTCTGAGGCTTTGCTCTAGTTTTAGCCCAATAGCTCAACAGCTGCTGATCCCAAGGTTATACCCCTACATGTCTGGCCTCCCTCTCTCTCTGTCTGTCTCTGTGTCTCTGTCTCTCTCTCTGTCTCTGTAACTCTGTCTTCTGTCTCTGGCAAATGCAAATTCAAATGAGCATTATTGGCATGATGTATACAACAAACAAATAAATATATAAACAGAATAAAACTGTGTGTGTGTGTGCGTGTGTATGTGGTATTTGTGTATGTTAGCTTGTGTAATGTCATGTCGTGTAAATTAGGTGAAACATTGAATATGACATTTAACAATAATTTTAAAAAGTAATTTAGAAAAGTCACTGTCTCTCTCTCTCTCTCTGTCTCTCTCTCTCTCTCTTTCTGTCATTATGCTGTGACATGTCTTCCCTCTGACACAATCATCAGTGAAGCATTTTAATGATTACCTCGCTCCTGCTGTGATCCCCACAACAATGCACTGAGTAAATCCTGTTTACTTGTGAGAACATATCCTAACTTTGTCTCTACAGTAGAAATTGTCTTAATAAATTATTTCGCCAGCGTTATAATTATATAATAAAGGCAAAAGGCGGCCGGAGGAGGGGGGCATTGGGAATAAAGGGGGGGGGGGGGGCCGGACCCCAAGGGGTCACAGAGCGGGGAAGTGCCCCACGGGGGGAAGGGTAGGGACCCGCGGGGGCAGGGAGCCGGGGAGCAGCCCCGGGGTTCACGGCGAAGTCCGGGGGCCTGCCGTGTTTACCGTCGCTCTTTCCATATTTGGCCACCGCGCGGCCCCGCGGCGTTTCTGGAATAGCCGGGAGCGCAAACGAGCGGCGGCAGGGAGAACGGATCGGGAAAAGAGAGGGAGAGAGAGAGACGCACGGGAAAGAGAGGGAGAGAGAGAGACGCACGGGAAAGAGAGGGAGAGAGAGAGGTGCTCGGAGTCCTCCACCAGGCGGCCGCGGGACCTGTGATCCGCTCGGTCTTATCAGCAGCGCTCGCTGGCCCCCGCCGGTCACACGGCGAGCGGAACGACAGCGATCGCCGAGACGGGATAAGAGACTTTGGGGCCGGTGAGCTTTTTTTTAACGCTGTCCTGTGGGGCTGGGGGGGTGGGCGGCGGGTTTGGGGGGCGGGGGGGGTAGGGGGGGTCAGTGGGCGGGTGGTTTGACACGGTATCGGGGGGGGTTACGCTTCTGGAAGCCCGCGGGGATGACCACGACAAAAGTGAGCTCGCATGACTTTACGGGACGTTTTTTTTTACGGGAGTCACCGACGACGCGCGGGTTTGCGGAGGGGCACGCTTTTTCCCTTCTCTTTCCTGACGGGCGCTCTCAGGACCGCCCGGCCCGAACGACGCGCCAGCTCGTGAAAATAGAACTGCGGAGTACGGTTACCATGGCGAAATCTCCCCTCTCCCTCTCCCTCTCCCTCGCCCTCGCCCTCTCCCTCTCCCTCGCCCCCTCCCCTGTCCCAGCATAAATTCTCTGTGTGAATATTGTGAGAGTCGCTCTGTGAGTCTCTCAGCTGGCCACCTCTCTGTAAGTACGCTCCAAGTCGCTTTCGCCGCGTTGCACGTTAGCGTTATTTACCGCCGATGCGATCTGCTGTCACGTCTTATTTGCTGTTTCTGTAGCCACCGAGGAATGTTAATAATGTGTTGCGTGTTTGAATTTGTTTTGATTTTTTTTTTTCTTCTTCCTAAACTGAATTCACGGGACTTGCCAACATGTTTGTTTAATAAGTACACTGTGTGAAAAATGTCGGTAATGGTGTTCTTTCAGTTTAAAAAAAAAAAAAAAAAAAGTCTACTCAAGTACCACAGTTTTTAAAGTTACTGTTCAGTAAATTCTTGAAAGCAGTTTCGTTTATGCCAGAATCACTTGCTTCATGATGGTCGCCGTTTCCTTCAGTGTGTGTTTGTCGGAGTTTGTATGTTCTGTTTGGACAGAAAGGAGTGAGCAGCAACAGGAAGTCGCTGCCAGGTGCAGCGCTGGATATCGCCGTGCTGTTATTTAAAATGTCATTCGCTTTGTCTCTCCGCACGCAGCCGGGGTTCCAGGCTCCTTATCCCCGTTCCGGTGGAGTAATATCAGGGACCACGCCTCAGTAAATGTTTGCCGTGTGCGAAAGTGCTCGCGTGTTCTCTGTGTTCTGCTTTATTGTGATCCTGTACGGTCTGGGGACTTGGTAAGCTGGATATGCAGCACTGGAGTGGGGGAGGTGGGGGGGCCGGGGGGGGGGGGGGTTACAGCCAGGAACGTGTTTGGTAATTGCGCGAATGCGTGCCGGTCACCGTTAGACCCTCCCGTGACAGGACGTCGAGCGACAGTAGCGGGTTACCTTCCCTCACATCCTCGACCGTTCCAAAATTTCCAGTCCTTGGGGAGGCGGGGGGGGGGGGTAGGGGGGTACACTCCCAATCTTTTATGTCTTGAGCTTCCGGTTTCTCCCGAACTTGGAAGCCTTGTTTCGCCTGGGAGCTTTCTCAGGCCCGTGACTCCTGTGGCTTTGTACACTGTCACACGCGCCTTTGCTGAGATGAGAAGCTGTTATGTTCAGGCACCATAGACCAGTCGTTTGACACCTTGGGCGGTTGGCCCCATACTATCAGATCTCTCTCTCTCTTTGGACAGAAGAGATGATGGCCGTGCGCCCCTCTCAGCTGTCATTGGTCGAGAGTGGTTTGCTCTTGTCTCCAGGCAAGAGCGAGAGTTTAAGGTCGTTCCTCTTTCTATGTATTAGGTGAGAAGCTCATGGCCGGCTTCCAAGGGTTCTTATTTTTATTTTTTGGAACTTGTCGCAGTGTCTGTGCCAGCTGTCAGTCTGCCCCTGACCGGCCATGTGATTCAGCACGTCTGAGGGCGGACGTCAGGGTTAGAACATGCGGATGTACGAGGTCCATTCCCGGTTCAGACCTGGAGATGTAAATGGGCTTCTCCCCTTTTTCCTGAACGGCAGGTTTTGGGTTTGAGCCCCGTACTTGCCCTCTACCGGCTGAAGGCCGATGACGCTCCCTCCTTGGGGTCCGTGGGGAATTCGCTGTGAGGTTTTTTCGCAAACTGGCTTCTTCTCTTGTAGACTGTCTCGATTCAGTTCCAACCTCTCTCGAGGTGAAAAGAGGGGAACACCGTCTGACTGAGTGAGGGATGATGGGATTTCACTGCGTTTACTCTTGACACAGAATGAGTCATGCAGCATCGAGAGCTTTGCCATTGCCTGTCAGAACCTAAATAATTACCCCCTCGCACCAGCTCCTGAACAATAACAATTAGGTGGAAGTCCTCCGGTGAAGTGAGGACATGTGATTCAGTGTGACTCTCTGGGTCCCAGGAAGAGGGGGGGGGGGCTGTTTGTGCAGTGACTGGGCATTTTGGGAGGGTGTTGGCGGCAGAGCGTGGGGTGTTTGAAGGACGTCCAGGGCTTGTCCAGTGACTGGGCATTTTGGGAGGGTGTTGGCAGCAGAGCATGGGGGTGTTTGAAGGATGTCCAGGGCTTGTCCCCGTGTGAAGGGAGAGGTGGCTGCTGACCTTTGACCCACAGCTGTGTTCTCAGCTGTTGACCTGAAGGGGTAACAGTGTTTGGGCTGTATTTTCCGGAATGAATGTCACAGGAAGCATGGGCGCAGTCAATGGCGTGGCGTATGGGCACACTGGGCGTGGCAACTGAATGTTGGTATTTTCGTGACCGGAGGCGAGGAGTTCAAAGCATGCGGTGCAGGTGGAAAATGGGCTGGATTATGGTCAATATGTGGGTGTGTTGCAGCTGAATTCACTTACGGCCAATCCTATGACCTCTTTTTATTCCCTTTAAGAGTTCCCTTTAAGGTGTAACCAGCCTAATTAGCTGTTAAGCCTTTTGTGAAGCAGCAGCAACTGCTGTCCTCCCACTTCAGTGTACGGGGACTCAGAAAATTCCCAAACGTCTCAGGCGCGTCAAAATCCACGACGAAAATACCGCTTCGCCAGCGCGACGGCTCGCACCGCGCCATGCACAGGGCTAGAAAACTGAGCCCTTTGTCTTGGGCCTCAGCTGCCCCAGGGAAAACGGGACATGGGCAGCCATTTTGACCCCTCCCGCCCCGCCCCCCCCCCCCCCCCCTCGCCCCGGCTCCCGATCTTTATAAGTCACATTTGACTCATTTCCGGACATTCCGGGACCCCCCCGAGCACCCCTGCACGGGTCAGCTGTTCCCCCCTAAATAGCTGGCGCTGACCTGCAGCGGAGGTGCCGGTACGTGCGTCCCGCGAGCGTGAGCCGGAGGGTGCGGAGGGGAGGCCTTTTCGCGATTTCTATGGGGGGGGGTGGGGGGGTAATATAACAGCGCCTGGGGGGGGCTGTCACAGCATTCCGGCTGACAAAGTCACCCGCGCGACAGGTCTCTAGAGAGAAACAAACGTGTGATGGTCAAAAAAACAATTGAGAACCCTGATCCCCCCCCAGACCAGACACCGCCTCCTGTCCCAGACGCTTTTATTGTCACCCGTCACCAACCCCAGCCCGGCCAAGGCCCCGACCCACAGCACAATTGATCTGGGCCAGGAGCTCCTCTGGTTAATTGCCGTCCCATTACACATGAGGTGGCTGCGATAATGAGGCGGTCATTTCCCCGCTATTGTTTTAGCATTCGCGGACGTGCGTTAGCTCGTAATGATGGGGGGGGGGGTCGGGTGTGCCCGTACAGACGGACGGTCCGCCGAGACGGAGACGCTCGTTTCGCGAGCGGCAGAGCAAGACGCGGCCCGGGACACCGCCGCGGAGGGTCGAATTAAACGCGGCGTTCCTCGTGTTGCGAAAGAGCCTTCTCGTTCGTTTTATTATTAAAAACGGAGCGGCTTTATTAGTCTGCTCCGGCCTTCACCACAGAGGAATAAGCGAAGCTCTCCTCTTTGGTTTGGCCTGGAGGGGACCTGCCAGACCCCTGCCCCCCCCCCCCCCCCCCCACCGAGCTCGGCCCAGTTCGGGGTTTCAGGCGCGTCAGGAATCGCGAGCTCGCTCCATTTTCCTGGGCCCGCTCCCGACCTCAGCCGGGCCATCGCACACACATCAAGGCTTGTAGTCGGGGGTGGAGGTTTGGGGGGGGCACTGCTGGCATAGCCAATGGGGGTTGATTGCTTTTCCTGAGACATTATGTCACTGGTAATGAAAGGATTCCCAGAATTCCCTCAATGCCATTGATTCATTGTGTGTGTGTGTATTTTTGTCTGTGTGTGTGTGTGTGTGTATGTCTGTGTGTGTGTGTGTGTGTGTGTGTGTGTGCGTGCATGCGTGCGTGCGCATAAGCACAGCTGTGTGTGCAGGGACCTCTGCCAATATGTCACACACAGGGATAGTGCTTCTTGTCTTTAAGGAATAAGCAAATGGAATCCCAGGTGAAACTCTGTTTTCTGATGTGTAGGCCTAATAATACGAGTGTGTAATGACCTGCCATTGAATCCAGTAATCTTTATTTATACAGGGAAATCGCACTGGGTCTCGTTTTCAATGGAGCCCCTGATGACCAAAGGAAATAAGAATCAGTCTTGTCATTGGGGTGTTTAGCACAGAAAGAGTTTGATTGGGCGCGGGGAGGAGGTCGCGTGCCCTAACTGGCCGTGCAGAATCCGGGTCCACACGTAGGACTCGGTCGGGGTCAGCGAAGGTCAAGACGTCTGCGCTTACCTCACGGGAAAGGCCTGCCCCTCCGGGAGCCGTTACTCAGCCGCCGTTTAGGAATTCTGGGAAGGTGGAGGGAGGGGGTTAATCCGGGCTGGTCACGGTTGTCCGGTCAGGAATTGCTTTCTTGTTTTCCGTACGACGCATCGGAGACACCTTTAGCAACCTTTACCCTTCCTTCCCCCTCCTCGTGTGTTTACAAGGAAAACACACTGACATTGCGAGGACCAGAATTTTCCCCCCCTCCATGTTTTAAATTCATGCTGAGGGAGGCTTTTTTCCGTCCGACGTTCGACCGCATTAACGTTATTTACTTTTAAGTTCCCGCATCCACGTCTCGGTTCGGGGGAATCTTTAATACATTTTTAATGAGCTTTATTTCAAAGGGCTTCGGCTGCCGTGCGATGGGCTTCCTGCGCTTAAGTGTTCTGCGGTCGAAAAATAAGGGGGAAGAGTGAATTTGCAGAGCGGCCACATCCATCCTCCGCTCGAGTGCTTTCCTGCGCCGCTGTCGGGCCCGGCTCGGCCCGAGGTTCGACGCTCCCGGGGTCTCAAACCGCTATTTGTCTGCATCCGTCCTCTCAAAGACACAGTCGTTGCTTTTCTCACCCTGGGTTTATTTGTTTGGGCTGCTGAGAGAATCCATTCACTTATGGAGTAATGCAAGTCATGCTACTGAGGTACTGCTGATGGTTTAGGTCATCAGGAGCAGCTCAACTCCCTCCCCATGTCTTTGTCTTTGAATTTGAATGTCAAAAATTAGTTGTGATGAAGGATTGTTCTTCATCTTGTACTTTGCTTCACATATCATATTATGCATCTGGAATTGCTGTTTTAAACACGTTGAAACCAGCATAGATGCAGTGTAAAAACAATTCTGTTACGGGACTCGAAAGCTTAATATCTCAAAAACGAAGCTAGCTGTGGGTGTTTGAAGCTTTTGAACTTTGGACTGAGCAGGGTTGCCCCCCGACCTGTCCGCTGAATTTTGACATCCGGATCAGACGGACCAACGTGCTAACACGTCAGGCCTGGGTGATCCCACCCCAGCTCCTCGGTGCCGCATCACCAACACGCTAACATGTATTAGCGCTTGTAGCTTAAACTCATTACAAAGTTAGCCCGTAGCAGTTAGCGCTGTGGCGGTCGGCGGTCTGACATGGCGGTCAGGGTTTCTGCTTGATGCGGTGCAGGAGCGTGACTCTGGCTAAACGCAGGCTAACTCTGGCTAACTCCTGCGAGCTCGGTGGTGACTCACCCATCTGACACTTTGAACAGTACTGTTGTTTTGATGGATGCGAACACCCAGTAGCACCTTGAAACCGTCTTCCGTGTTTGTATTATTTATAGAGAAGGCCACGGGCATAGCACCTGCTGTTTCCACATAAAAAAAAGCACTTAAAGAGCTCTTTATTAATAGAGAACCTATTTCTGTTTTATACGAGGGCATTGTCTATGTCACGGTTCAAACGAGTCTTCTCTCCTGAGGGTCAGTCAGTTGTAGAGCAGTGACCTGTAGGCTGTTGGTCTTTCAATTTGTGAATGTAATATTACGAGGGATGGGTACTGTTTAAATTCTGCTGATACCAATACTAAAAACGACTTTTAAAACGTTACTGGTGCCTGAACTGATACCTACAAATATACAAGACAAATTAATTAATTAATTAATTTAATTGTTTAAATTATACTTTATACTCATAATTTACACCATTTTGCTTTTGGCGGAGTTTAACGCTAGCTGGCTTTGCTAACGGTGGCTGCTGTCGCTGACAGAGCGAGTGTAGCGTTAGCCAGCGCGAAGGCGCGCGGCGCCAAAACGAGACAACAAAATCCGCGTCGCGATCGGGTCCGGTAGGGTACCGGGCCGTACGGGAACCGGGACCATAGTGGTACCGGGTTCCGGCACCCAACCCTAAATATCACGCGTGACATTTGACTTGTTTTTTCCAGAGGGTTGAGAGAGGTGGGGGGGAGAGTGGGTGGGGGGGAGGGGGGGGGGTGGGTTTTAATTTCCCGCCCCGTTGCTGAATGTCGAACGCTTAAGTATCGGTTCACGGAGTTCGCTGTTCGTGCCGCCCGCTGACGGCGCGGCGTTCTGCGTCCTCTTCCCGCGAGGCCAGCGGCGCTCCCCACGGCGTCATTCGGGGGTGCGCGGCGGGGCGGGGCGCGGCTGTTTCGCCGTACCGCCTGTCGCAGCGGATCGAGGGGGGGTGCGGCGAAGGCTGGCGTGGCTCGGGCGAAGACGGCCTGGAGCGGAGAGCACATGCCGTTCCATGGCGTCGCCCCTGCGTGGCGGGGCCATCGACGGAACGTTGCGCCCGGCGAGAACGCGCTCCTCGGAATGTTCCTCGCGTGTGTTGCCGTGACTTTGGCGTGTCAGCTCTGAATGAGCGGAACGTGTGTTCCCCGGCGTATCCATGGGCACGGATTTATCCCTGGCACAGCGGAACACAAGCCGTCTCTCCGCCGGGTGACTTAAGGCTGCGAACTGAGGTCATCGCCAGGCATTCAGACACGCCCCATTCCCCAGGGTGCAGCTGCCGCGAGAGACTCCAATTCCCATAGTTCTGTGCTTCAGAACGGGGATTTCACCCATCCTGCGCATCACTCGATAAGAACATGAAAGGTAGCAACATCCAGTCATTCAGCACGCGTAGGTTCTGCCCTCCTCATGTGTTCCCTCCCTGGAGTGTCCTACAGAGTGTCCAGCACTGAATCAAGCCTGGACTCAAACTCCCAGAGGTCTCTGCCTGTACAGGAGTGGGCATGCTATTTGCCACACTGAAAAAACAAAAACAAGAATAAAAAAGAAAATTTAGCTTTTATCGGAAATTTACCCGTACGCAATTTTCAGAGCAGAATCTCGATGATAATTTTGTCACTTTTATGAATTTAAAAGCCACCCTTCACCTGGGCCCTCCCCTCTCTAAAGCCCTTTCCTGGAAATGACTGTTAGCCTCTGCAGCAGGAAGCTTTCCTCTGAGTCACTGCACAGACTTCACATATGTCCCTTTTTGGCAATGGCATACCTGGCGGACCATGTGTTTATTAAGGGAATGCCATACATGCTGTTTCACAGTTTATTTAAGACGTCCGGTCTACGATTGGTTGAAATGGAAGTTCGTTTTTTGTTCTATATGCAGAGGACAGATCTGTGTCTTTGTGTCCTTTTCAAAAACAAATACTAAGTTTGATAGAATTTTTTCATCCCCCCATAATATTTTTTTCTGATTCATTAAACCTTGGAGAGCACAAGTTTGTGCTTATTTGGAGATGAAAGTCTGCAGTCAGCTTAAATGTTGCCTCCTGACACTTTGTGGGTAATGAGAAGGCAGCCTCTGCTTAGTCTTGTAAACAGTACGCGGAAAAGGGGATGGTTTATGCGCGGAGTTTAGCTTCTGGAACAAACCGATAAACCGTGTCTCTAAGTCATTAGCGTCACGAGTGACAGCTCACGTAAGCTGCAGTATCTTCACAACACATATAGAATGACCTCCAGGTATTTCCCCCCTTAAAGGGACAGCGTCCGTGGTCTCCCGAGAGGCATTACCATACGCGTGAGACAACTCAAGCCTTGTTTTTAGGAAACGGTGTTAAGGCTTGGTGTGTTTTTTTGTGCATACGTTATCAGATGGGAAGTATGTTTTGAGTTTTTTCACCATCGTTACAATGGAATGTAATGATTCTGAATGACTCTGAATAAGGATGATTCTGAATAAGGATAGCCATATCTTGAAGACATAGATGAATCTTAATCTGGAGTCTTCACAGTTACTGTCAGAGAGAATCAGAGAGTTTGGATAACAAAACTGTCTTAAAACTACATAAGTTTCTGTATTACTAAGTTCCAGTCACTGATGTGGAGAAGATATAGTGTGTGTGTGTGTGCGTGAATGGACATGTGTGTGTATGTGTGTGCGAGAGTGGACATGTGTGTGCATGAGTGGACATGTTTGTGTGTGTGTGTGGGTTTGTGTGTGTGTGTGAACCTGTTTGTGTGTGTGTGAGTGGACGTGTGTGTGTGTGTGGGTTTGTGTGTGTGTGTGTGTGTGTGTGTGTGGACGTGTGTGTGTGTGTGTGTGTGTGTGTGGGTTTGTGTGTGTGTGTGTGTGAACATGTTTGTGTGTGCGTGAGTGGAAATGTGTGGACAAGGTATCTTGGAAACTGTTGGATGTCAGAGTTGCAGTGCGAGGAGAGAGAGAGGGAGAGAGAGAGAGTTAGAGACAGGAGGGGGCGGAGATAGAGGGAGGAGTGGACGTCCCGGTTGCAGTGATGTCATGCTGTCAGGCATAGCTTGGAGATGATGCAGACCCACACCGTTTCGGGGGGGGGGGGGGGGGGGGGGGGGGGAGTTGGGGGTGGGGTCCCGCTAAAAAAGGAGCAGCGGTTGGACTGGACAGGACTGAGTCTCTCTCCCTGCCCTTCACTCTGTGCGCGATGCAGGGGAGGACAGCACAGCCCAGCCCGAGCCCGGGCTCCCTTTCCGGCTCTTTCTGACTGCCGAAGCTCCCTCTGACACAGCGGGACCTCCCGTCCCAACCGCACGGGGGTCTTTCCAAAGTTTTTTATCTGTTCATTTTTCCTCCTCCGAACAACTTTCTGGGCTTGTCTGGATTATAAAGAGGGTGACCGTTAGACAGGTAGGGGTGTTTTTTTTTTGTTTGTTGCATATGTGCTGTTTTTGTTTGTTTTGTTTAGTGTTTGCAAAGAACGAAACCGAGCGAAAATAATAACTTAGACGAAAGCGTTTAAGCGTGTTAAGCGGCCCTGTTATTTATAACGACGCGCATGCCGGGGCCGACGGCGTGATTTACGAGGCGCGCCCGATCGCGTGTCACGCTCGCCTGCACGCAGGCGGCGAACGGCGGGGGTGAAGTATAGACGCTGGTCCGTTTTAAGGCCGAGGCGTTCCTCGCCGGCGCTGCCGTGTGCAGATTCTCGCAAAAACATGAGGGGGGCAACCGCAGCGACGCTGGGCCGGGGGCGTTCGCCTCCGGGCCACTGTACAGTAGGTCGACCGGCGATCTGAGCCCACGGAACGAACCCCATAGGGTTGGCGCACCCCCCCTTCCCCTAAAACCCGCCTCCAACCCCCCCACACGCCCTGATGTGCCCGTTTACTGCCTCCATTGGGGTCACAACAGTGGGCTCCTCCACAATGACAGGTCTTCTCAGTTCCTCTCTTTGCATACAGATTTCTTATGCCACTGCTGGCTTGTTCATACTGTGGTCAGGGAAATGGACCCCTGACCAGATGGTTTCTGCTTGTAGGCTGCAGCCTTTGGTAGTACACTTGCGCTGTGTACTCTGGAACAAGGCGCATAGTGGATATGAATACGCTTTTGGCAAATGTGAATACTTTCAATCAATATCCGGCAGCGCTAACGTGCTACATCTGTGCGGCACTGAGCAGGGTGTTCTGCTAAGCAAGCAAACTGAAGGTTAGCAGAGCTGCGCTATCTCGCTGTGTACGGCATGTGCTGCTTCATCACGCCGCGCTACTGAGCGTGTGCAGGAGTCCCCGTGTGAGCACGGGGATTGTGGGATACATCATACCGGCAACTTAAAGGTGCGAACATGTCAAAGTGTTTTTGCGTCTTTTGGAGAAAGACATGCAGTCCATTGACGTTGTGAAAGCGAATGGTTATCTTGTGGCAAATGGGTTCAGAGGGAACACTCACTTGACTATTGTAATGTGTGAATGGATGTAATAATGAGGATGAACGTGCACTTCTAATTTCCTACTCAGGGACAAGTGTAGCATCGAACAAGAACACCATTCTCTGGATCAAAACTCCATTTGCCGTCCATAAAATTGCACTTGGCACAAACGCCCTTTTGTCCTTCACGGAAAAGTAATTTGTCGCAGATGTGCTACTGTATGTGCAGATGTGCAATGCAAACAAGGCCCATGTTCACAAACTGCGTTTCCCATGAGCACCGGGCTGGAACGTGGACACTGAGCGGAGCCCACACACGTTCCCGCTCCCCACGTTTTATTTTGATGGGGCGCGCTGTAAATTCCGATTGGATCCAGCTGTGTCTTCGTCGGGGAGAGGGGCGTGCGTGGCAGGTCTGACTGCTTCATCTTCCTCGCTGGGGGATATTTATTTCGGCAGCCTGCAAAGTCGAATATGACATGGGGGAACCTGTAATGTGTGAACAGCGATGAGGATATGGACTAAAAGCTCCACTCACACTGAAAAACGAACAAACGGTGGATATTGAAGCTCTCTATCTTTAAATGGAAGCAGTGGCGACTATGACTCAACGGAATTCAAGACAGTGGACTTTTGTGGATACTCTGATAACGCAGGTCCAGGAAAGGCTGAGAAAGTCTCTGATTATCAGAGGTGGACATTCCAGGGGTCAGAAAGCAAAAGTCCTGCCGTGTATTTCATCCACCCCTGAACTCAGCCAGCTGATTTAGCTCTACATCCTGGCTGAAGAATGGTGCTCATTAGCAAATCCAGGTGACTGGAACAAAATCCTGGGATGAGCTTTTACTTTCTGAACCTGAATTGTCCACCTCTGCTGATGACGCAGGTCCGGAAGGCTCGGGGAAGCCTTGAGAAACTGGATCTGAAGTCCCAGTGAACTGAACTGCTTGCCAGTGGGCGCAGGATTACGTGCCCGTGGCTGGTCACATGGTTCTGCCCTCACCCGCCTCTCAGTTGGCCATGGCAGCACAGTGATCACCAGCACTCGGGTCTGATGGGGGTCCGTCCATCTCTTCGGTACCCTCTCTTTTCGGGACCCCCCTTTTTGTGACTCCCTCTCTCTGGGGCCTCCTTTCTCCAGCTTGGTCGTGGCACGAGAATCACAACTGGCCTGTAGAACAACCCAGAACCTCAGAACGACACAGTACAGGCTCTCTGTCAGCCTTTGTAAAATTGCACGTTGCATTTCTTAATCCAAAAGTTGTGACGATAGACTGATATTGGTGTAGTGCAGACGCTCAGATCAGGATTTATTTTCTGCCTGATAATTAATGAATAAATGAATCTACCTGTAAATCCATTCATGTCACTGACTGGGCGGAGATGTCAATCACCTAGTGCCCCAGGCGTAAATCAGTCCCTAATCGAAGCGGAGAAATGTTAAAACACTAAAACTAGGACTTGTTTCTGCGGTGACATTCTGAGCAGGTGGGTGTTTGCGCCCTGACTCTGGCTCACAGTCGTGGCTCTGTGCAAAAGCTGAGGCACATTTCGCTAAGCGTGCGGGGGTTGGGGGGGGGGGACCGGAATCCGCCCCGCCGTGCGAAAAAAGGCGTCGTTTTCCTCGCCGCGTTTCGCGGGCCCGCCTCCTCGGATCCGCGGACGGGCGCCCGGCCGCAACGACCGCGCAGCGAGTCAGAGCCGTCCCGAACGGCGTTTCGCCATCGTCGGGGGGGGGGGGGGAGAGGGGCGCGGCTGGCCGGTTTCACGGCCCGTAAAACGCAGCTGTCGCTAAGGAGAGGAGGCGGCCCGCGGTCGTCTGGCATGCGGGAAAAACAACGGCGCGGGGGTCACGAGCGGACCCCCTGGGCCCCCGGTCCCACGGACACAGCGGGACAGTGTCTCGGACCGCCCGAAATGCAGAGCAGCGTCCCGTTAAAGGGCTGGACCCTGAAATTAGATTACGTTACATTAGGCCACGCTGTCTGGTTCTTTCAGTCTCACGAAGAGGCCGTACATTCAAGGACAACACATAACTCATAAACAGGACATTCAGTTACGCGTAATTCAGGAAAGTACATGCGCAGCGTACGTTAGTATGTACAACATAATCATGATCTGTGAACGTTTTATTTCACCTTTAAGAGTAGCTTATTAGTGGTGTGAGCTGATTCTGAGGATGTTCAGAAGGTGCATTGCAGTTGGGACAGAGCACATTTGCCGTGTTATTGTAGAAATATTTTACGCTCTTAATGAAGCATTTTCGGCGTGGTTTGGGGAGACAGTGAAGAGAGGCCATTTTGTGTCCTCGCTCTCCAAAATAACAAACTAACTGTGTCTGGGCCTGGTCACCTGGCCGTCGGGGAAACAATGGAGACGCTGTCAGAATGGAAACACTGTTATCTCCAGGACAGGAAGCCTGGCTGTTAGCATAGCGTCAGAAACCAGGGGGAGTGTGTGTGTGTGTGTGCGTGTGTGTGTGTGTGCTTGTGTGTGTGTGTGCTTGTGCTTGTGTGTGTGTGTGTGTATGTGTGTGTGTGTGTCTGTGTGTGCGTGTGTGTGTGTGTGCTTGTGCTTGTGTGTGTGTGTGTATGTGTGTGCGTGTGTGTATGTGTGCTTGTGCTTGTGTGTGTGTGTGTGTGTGTGTGTGTGTGTGTGCGCATATGAATGTGAGTGTGTGTGTGTGTGTGTGTGTGTGTGTGTGTGCGCATATGAATGTGAGTGTTTGTGTGTGTGTCTGCGTGTGTGTGTGTGTGTGTGTGTGTGTGTGCTTGTGTGTATGTGTGTGTGTGCATATGAATGTGAGTGTGTGTGTGTGTGTGCTTGTGCTTGTGTGTGTGTGTGTGTGTGTGTGTGCGCATATGAATGTGAGTGTGTGTGTGTGTGTGAATGTGAGTGTGTATGTGCATGCATGTGTATGTGTGTGTGTGCACATGGGGGGGGGGGGTGTTGGGGTGTAAAGGAGAAAGGAAATATGTGTTTTGAATCCAAAAAGACTCAGGAAGAGCTTTAAACCTTTTCTGATTCTTCTTTTCCATGACTGAATGGCTGACTCATTCCTTGTGGGTTTTCCTGGGAATGCCCTATTGGTTTGGGATTTAGTTATAGCCAAGGGGAGTGACTGCTGCTGCTGTATGTGTGTGTGTGTGTGTGCATGTGTGTGTGCGTGTGTGCGTGTGTATGTGTGTGTGAGTATGTGCAGCATGTGTGTAGGAGGGATAGTCACTAATGGAAAATGTTAAGCAGGGGTGAGCTTGGCTCTACTTACAGCATGGGTGTGACTGTTTTTAAAGTTTAAATTTGGTTATAATGGAGTTGCCAGTTCACTCGTCACAGCTTTGCTGAATGGGTGGGAATGTTCTCATCATCATCATCATTTTCCAAGCAGGCACACATGTTAATGGAAAAAGGGAACCTTGCTCTGGATTTTTTTTACCTGAGCAACTCAAGTTAAATAGCAAACAATGGCTGTACACTAGACAGGAGTCTAACACACTGACCAGTGCACTGAACACCAGCAGGTGATGAAATGAGTTATAAAGAGTAGAGAGAGTTCCCGAGCGAAGAACTGCATCAGTCAGCAGCGAGGAACTGCATGAGGTGGCAGGTGACTGAGGGGTGGGGGTGCGGGTGTGGGGGGGGGGTAAGACAGGCAGCGCAGGTCATCCGAGTCTCTCTTTCTGTTTAGACAGCAGTAACACAGCTGCCGTTTTCAGAGAGTGCCACCCTGCCGCTGCTCAGCAGGTGCGGGTATCCCAGAATGCACCTGTGCATCTCTGTTAGGGGAAGACCCTTACGCATCGTTTTTCGCTAAGTCCTTACACAGGTCATCTAGGGTTCGTAAAAGGTGGTTAGTTAGAAATCCCTAATAGTCTTCTTAAAGTTTGTAGGTAACATATAGATCAGTACAGTGCAGTCTTTGTGTGAAGATGTGGATGTGTGTTATTGCTGGCATGCTCGTGTGCGCTAAGGCCTGTGTTTCTGGCACCTTCCTTCCAGACGTGGTTCACACGCAGGGCCCTCTCGACGGCAGCCTCTACGCCAAAGTCCGCAAGAAGGAGTCCGTGGACGAATCGGTCACCGCCAACGGCCTGCCCGCGGCAGAGCCTGCCCTCCCGGCCGCCGAACACACCCTCCCGGCGGTGGACCACGCCCTCTCGGTCAGCAGCGACTCGGGCAACTCCACCGCCTCCATAAAGACTGATCGCACCGATGAGCCGGGCCAGCACCAGCAGGCTCCGCCCCCGCAGCAGCAGGCTCCGCCCCCGCAGCCTCAGCCGGCCCCGCCCCTGAGCCCCGAGGAGAAGAAGGAGCTGGACCAGCTGCTGAGTGGACTGGAGCCTCCGGCCGGCCAGCAGGCCTACCCGGCCCCCACCTCCAGCCCCGGGGGCGGCAAGCTGCACCTGGTGCCCGCCCAGGTCCACGTTAACGGGCAGGACAGCGCTGAGCGGGAGACGGACATCCTCGACGACGAGCTGCCCGCCAGCCAGGAGGCCAACAGCGTGGACAGCCTGGGCACCCTCTCGTCCCTGGAGGGCCGAGCCACGCCCGCCGACCTGTACTACCAGCCCGAGACAGTCATCAACGGGCAGGACGTCCCGTACCCGGACAGGGCGGCCGACATGCCCGTCCACCGGATGCAGGGCTCGGCGTCGGCGCAGGAGCGCATCGTGGACGCGGGGCCCCCGCGGGGGGGCTACGACCCGCGACAGAACGGCGCCGTGTTCCGCTCGCAGTCCTTCGGGGGGGAGGCGCCCTACAAGGCGGCCATGCCCAGGGCCCCCGCCCGGAGCACCAGCAGCCGAGACGCGGTGCAGCGGGGCCTGAACGTCTGGCAGCAGTACGGCGTTCCCGAGGAGCCGCTGGCCGAGGGGGCCAGCTACAGCCCCGCCCCCCTGCAGCACCCGCACGGGCTGCCCGAGTTCCCCCGGGCCGCCTCCCAGACCGAGATCCAGCAGTCCATCGAGACCCTCAACATGCTGATGCTGGACCTGGACCCCGCCCACACGCCGGTGCCCAAGTCCCACAGCGCCCCCGTCGAGCCGGGCGTGGTCACCGTCCAGCCCTCCCTGGCCCAGGCCCACGCCAGGCCCTCCTACCAGGCCGACAGCGCCATCCACGGCTACTACGGCGAGCCCTCGCCCCCCCAGTACCAGCCGGGTCCCGTCGGGGGCTACCCCGCCGACTTCTCGCCCCCCCAGTACCAGCAGGGCCCTGTCGGGGGGTACCCCACCGAGCCCTACGACCCCTCCGCCTACCACCAGCCCGTGGCGGCTAGCGTCCCGTACCAGGCGGGCCCCGGGGTCCTGGCCTACCCCTCCGACCCCTCCCCGACTTTCGGCCAGCTGCAGCTGAGGCCCCTAAACACGTACCCGTCCGGCATGGCCGCCAGCTCCCCCGAGCCCCAGGAGCAGCACCAGCCCGCCGTCCAGCAGCAGCACAGCTACAGCGCCTCCTCCTCCCCCCTCCCCGTGCAGACCCCGGCCAAGGAGACGGACCCCGAGGAGGAGAACCTGGGGGTGCAGGGCCTGGTGGCCCATCGCGTGGCAGGTGAGAGCTCGCCTCCGTCTCCGGGAGATCTTTACCTCATGGGCTTGTTTTTAGGAGGTTCAGGCCTGGATTTGTCTCTTTTGCTCTGTTTCTTGCTCTGTTTCTGCTACTTTGTAAAGTGTCTTCCTGACGGTTCTCTGTAAAAAAGCGCTATACAGATACATTTGATTTGATTTGATTTGACCTCAATCTCAGGCCCAGTAGAATCTGTATCTCCTCTTTAAAAAAAAATGTTAGAGCATTTCTCTCGATTGTTGCTCTGCGCATTCCTCTTTACTTCTTAATGCATTGTTTAGCATTGTTTATTGTATTACGATTTACTAAAACCGATAACCTGAACTAGCGTTGCTTTTTCTTTATCTTTTAAATTTGCGCTTTTCCAGCTTAGGTTATTTTGTAATATAATACCGTAAATTATTCAGCTTTCAGAAAGTTGCAGTGTAACAGGTAGCGTTTTTGTGCCTGTGGTCTTATTGTGTTGATTCTTTCAATGTTTTATTCTAGTTTATTCAATACACCAGTGTTCTTGTGTAGCAAGTAAGCCATTACATGTGCAGTCATGAGTCTGGGGGAACATTCTCAGAGAAGCTCTGCTGCAGGCCAGTGATCTTCCACAGAACAGTCTGTCACCTCAGAGCACAGCCAGTAATCACGTTTCGTGTCGAAGATGGAAAATAATGGCATGGAAAGTTGGAAGGGGAAATCGAACTCTCCCAAGTTTTCAGTGAAAGAGGTCTTTGTCGGACACAGAAAGCTGGAACTTGACAAAAGCTCGTTAACATGCTCCACAGCAGCTGCTTTTAAAGACGATCGTCCGTGGCATCTGAGGACAGATTTTAAACCAGTTTTTCCACCAAAAACTTTTCAGTGTGAAATACACTGAGACCAGCTGGGCCAAACAAAATGTCATTAAGATTCTACCTTCTAACACACCTTCCGTGTGACAGCTAACTATTGGTGAACTTTGAAAGTTGAATTTTTATTTTTTAAGCGGAAAGACTCAATTTTTTTTTACTTCCGTTTCTCTCCGAGAATAGCTGAAATACTTGCATCCTCTGGGGCCGATGGCTCACATATTTAGGCTGGGCTCATGAATATTCAGCGGCAACCTTTTATGGACAAAGCCCCTGTTTCTGCCCGCCTGCTTTTCTGAGCATTGTGAGGTCACAATGGGAGGCATTGTCCGCCGTCCGCCAACGGATCGCTGTGTTCCGTTCTGTTCCGCTCCTGCTGCCCACTCCCGCCACGCCTTCTCTCTCCCGCCGTGTCGCCACGGCGATAGACCTCAGGTTCCCGGACAGGAGGTCGTGCGATCGGACGACCCCTCTGCAGTTAGGCTCGGGGGGACATGGCATATTTCGTCTCCCCTGATTTATGGACCAAACTGATTTTTTTTGGTCAATGTCCCTATAGCGCAACAGGGAAGTGACTGCGATGTGTCGCTCCCGTCGCCTGGTCGATTGGCTATCGTACAAACGGAGGGGTAAATTCAATCTAGCCTCAACCCCCATGAGCAAGAGCAGACGGACGGCTCCGCGCGTCTGGCTTGGCGGCGACCGGAAGCAGCGCCGTCTGGTTTCTATACTTACTCCATAACGCGATCTGTGTTGTCATAGCTGCATCACAGTGTAGCCCCCTGGGCAGATCTAATCTTGGGCCGGCTACCCAAAGCGAGCGGAAGTACCCGGGCCTTCTCCAGTCTGTCTAATGACGAGCGCGGGAGTCACGGAGTCCAGCTCTCCCCGTCTCTGGAATGGCCATCACGGTATTCTTAGCGTCCCGCATACAGTACGGCCTCCGCATAGCCCGAGCCGTCTGGGTCCGGGGAGAGGGAGAGATGAGCGCGCCGATATGTAAAATGTAAGGGGTTAAGAATAGACCGTCTGTTTCTGCTTTGGGGCGGCCCATGCGGTGCATTCTCGGCGGTAATCGGATACGTCGCCTGCGGAGTCGCGGCGGCGAGCGCGCCGCCTCCCCCTAGTGGCGGAAGGAGGGATTGTCGCCTCGTTCCTCCGGCAGAGCCGTGAAAAAATCGGGACGCTTTTACGCAAAATGCTACTTACTGTAAACAAGTTCTCAGGCTTAAAGTACGTCCGCTGCCAATGGGAAAATGAAAAGCATCCATGTGTACGATTTGCATGACCTCATGAGTCGAAGCATCTCAAAGCTGAACCTGCAGCGCAGTCTTTTAAAAGGTGTGGTGCAGCGGCACTGCGTTACGTGCACTGAAGGCTCTGTGACTGTGTTCTCTGCGTGTGTAATGCACAGGGTTAAAAACACAGTCCAGAGGTGGCGGGGGCCTCGCATTGTCAGTCTGAGGTGAAAGGGGGGGGGCGGGGGGGGGGGGGGTCTGAGAGGGAGACCTCCCTCGAACACGGCAGCCTCGTTTTCCCGAAACGAGTACATACGGGCGTCCTGTGATCGGCTGGGAGGAAAGCACCTTTTAAAACCAATCCGAGCGCAGAAGCTCTCGGCTCGAAGAAGGGACGGCGTGCGGGGAGCTGTCAGGTTTTTTATTGGCCGCGGAGTGAAAACGCAGCGGCCCTCTCTTTACCGCTCCTGTCGGAGAGATAAACAGCCCGGGGCTGGGATCATGTGACCTCCCGCCCGCTGGTCAGTTCGCACTGGGAGCGGTGACAGTGATTGACAGCTGTCGTTACGTCCACCGATTAGCCCTGGGGCTTTTGAGAGGAAGTAGGAGCGCTTTGTCGAGCCCAGGGGTGGAGAGCCACGGGGTCTGCTGCTTTTTTGTTTTTACCTTACAAACGGCAACCGGTTCAGATAAAAAAAAACTGCCCCCTGCAGCCTCTGCTACTCTCCGACATCAGGCAAGCAGACCCCCTTTTTTTAGATGCACTGCGCTTAGAATTTCACCGAGACCTGTGATCCGTGGTCACATCTGGGCAACAGGACCGAAAAGGAAAAGAAAGGATCGCATTGTTTGGCTGTCAGACGTTCGAACAGGTACTCAGTCAGTATTGCTGTTGTTTTATGAACAGGCAGCTTCACGGTCTACACAGGGGGGCCTTTCAGAGTGCATGTCAGTGGAATCCGCCCCTCTGCTACGCCAGTTGAATAAAATAAAAGTTCACACTGAAAAGTATCTGAAGTGAAAAAGGTCTCCGGCTCGGAGAGTAACCCGGTCTCTTTTCTTTCTCCCCGTTTTTCTTTTTCGTCCTCTGTGCCACGTCTTCCATCCCTCCTACCCTGCGGACCGTCCCTTCACGCCACCGCATCTCCCTCTCCACCTCCTTCCTCATCCTCCTCTCGCTCCTCCTCTTCCTCCCGACTCCCGAACTCCCATCACCCCCCGGGGCGTCCCGCCGCAGAGTACAACGCTCGCATCCGGGGGATGAAACAAAACTTTCTGCTGCCCCAGGCAACGCGGCACCGCTCCTTTTCCTTCTCCGGTTTGTTGCCTCCCTCTCCCCCTCTCTCTCTCTCTCTCTCCCTCTCCTTCCATCTCTCTTTCTTCTCTCTCTTGCTCTTGCTCTCCCTCTCCTTCCTTCTCTCTTTTTACATCTCTCTCTTGCTTTCTCTCTCTTTCTCTCTCTCTTTCTCTCCCTCTCCCTCTCTCTCTTTCTTCTCTCTCTTGCTCTCCCTCTTCTTCCTTCTCTCTTTCTTTACTTCTCTCTCTTGCTTTCTCTCTCCCTCCCTCTCCTTCCTTCTCTCTTTCTTCTCTCTCTTGCTCTCCCTCTCCTTCCTTCTCTCTTTCTTCTCTCTCTCGCTCCCCCTCTCCTTCCTTCTCTCTTTCTTTACTTCTCTCTCTTGCTTTCTCTCTCTTTTTCCCTTCCTCTCCCTCTCTCTCTCTCTTTCTTCTCTCTTTACTTCCCCCACTTTCTCTCACTCTCTTTCTCTGTCTCTCCCTCTCTTTATTTCTTTCTATCTCTCTATCTCTTTCTCTCACTCTCTTTTCCTGTCTGACTCACCCAACACCCTTGCTTCTTTTCTCCATGGTTATTTTTTCCCATCATACACCACTTCCCGTCTAATTCACCATTCCCCAAAAACGTAGATTTCTAGGAGTGTTTCATCCCACTGCACTGTAAAATACATTAACATCATATATCCCTGACACATGAGCACTTAAGACATGTTCTCACTGAAGGAGGGCAGCAGGGTTTGGGTTCAGATCCCATCAATTCAACCAGTTCATGAATTAAAGAATGTCCATACTATTGCATAGGGGTTTTTTATCCATGAATTTCCTGAGTTGGAATGGAATTGACCTTGGAGACCACAAACAGCTTCATGATACACAAAAAAGGATACAACACTAACTGGCCGATTTCTGTAGTACTACATTGATTCCACTCAAAAAAAATGAAATGTAAAACACTAAAGCCATGTTTAAGTCATCATACAGTATGTGTACTGTGGGAAATAAGAGTCTTTACATAAAAATTAGAATAGAGAAACATATAGCATATTACTTCATTGGGCTTTGGACAGTTCCCCCTATACATATCTTGTATAACTCTTGTAGCTGAATAGAATAAAACTGAAAAAGTTACTGTGGGTGTGCTGAGTGATTCAGTTTGCCCTGAGGACAGAACCACACCGTGCAGATAGTGGCCTGTGCACCAAGGCCTTTCGGCTGTGTTCTCGCACTGTAGCCGGCACACTGTGTTATTTCACGACACTGTGTCACCGGGACTGCGCGGATGTTATCTGTTGTCTGTTAGCTGGGATTGGCTGAGAGATGCGCAGCTGCTGTATGCTCATTGGTCAGGCTGGTAGCTCTTGTGCTGCTGCGTACCTGACAGCGGCATTTCAGTGGAACTGGGTTGTGTTGAAAGGGAGTCGCCTCAGAGCACCGTGCGTAGATAACAGGGTGGTCATTTAGATAGGCTGCTTACTGCTGCCTGTCTGAACTGGTGCAGAGAGAGAGAGAGAGAGAGAGAGAGAGAGAGTGAGTGAGAAACAGAGCAAGCGATAGAGAGGGAGAGAGACTGAGAGGATGAGAAAGAAACTAGAGAGGAGATAAAGAGTGACAGACAGAGAGGATGAGAAAGAGATAAATCAAGAGATAGAGGGAGGGAATTGAAAAATGAGAGGACAGTCAGAGAGACACATAGAGAGATCGATAGTCAAGGAGACATCTTAGATAGGGTCTGTTACTTTTGTGTTCGTGAACTTCAACATCAGTTTTATTTGTCATACCATAAAGTTCCATTTGACCTTGGATTTCAGAGAGACAGAGAGAGAAAGATAGAAAGAGAGAGAGATCCAGTGCTACTTTTGTGTTTTCTCCTGTAGGAAAGGATACTCTGACGTCGCTATGCCATCTCTCTGTTATTCTCCGTGTCTGTTGTGCTGATGTAGTAGTCAGAACAGGGGAGGGGCAAAACGCCATCGGCGTTGGGATTCGCAGCTGGGATCTATTATCTGCGCCTGCTCTGTTGCCGGGGTGACCAGGTTCGGAACCTGACCCGAACAGCTGCGCGGGACACCGACGCCTTTGGTTAGGGACCCCCTCACAAGATCTCTCGCGGGAAACCCGCTACAAACGGCTCCGTCTCCGTCACACGCGAGATTCATCGCGAGCTGCCCTGGCTCCCCGATCTGTCACACGCGGCCCTAACATGTTGACATTTCCGTAGCGACGCGATTAAAAGCAGATGGAGAACGCAAATAGATTTCATGTGTGCGCTTCGGCGGTTTGGACGTTTTCAGGCTGTCGGTGCTCGTCTCCTCTGACGGGGAGCACGTCGCTGTCGTTCTGTCAGGGACAGGAAGCTTTGTTTACCGAGGATGTGTTATGCCATTATTATTAAGACTGGGTGTTTGTCACGGATGCTGGAAAGCTGGGTTTAATACTGGGACCCTGCCTTTGATACTGCGACCCTGGGTTTGACACTGGGACCCTGGGTTTGATACTGGGGCCCTGGGTTTGATACTGGGGCCCTGGGTTTGACACTGGGACCCTGGGTTTGACACTGGGACCCTGGGTTTGATACTGGGGCCCTGGGTTTGATACTGGGACCCTGGGATTTATACTGGGGCCTTGATTTGATACTGGGACGCTGGGTTTGATACTGGGTCGCTGGGTTTGATACTGGGGCTCTGGGTTTGATACTGCGACCCTGGGCTTGGATGCTCAGGTCCCTCCGTGCGCTGTTGGCGGGCGGCTCTGCTCGCCGGTCTCTGACGGCGGTGGAACGCGGCTGACGGTGGCGGTCGGCTCTCTGGGGGAGCGGCGGGGGCGGGGACTCCTGCA